>NC_136957.1:26532769-26580269 GCF_032717465.1 Coenobita brevimanus | reverse complement strand
GGACAGATATTAATATACCTATTATCAAATTGCAAAACAATATGAGTGAAAGAACTCACCCTGAGAAACTCCACAGGACACTGGCATAAGTTCAGGGGTTGCCTAAATAACAGGACAAACGTGAACTGCTAACACATTCGTCTTGTTATATAGTCAACCCCTAACCGAAAATAATTTTATGCCTAATTTCGTACAAATTTCAGACAGAACTATTTTCTGTTTGACACTGAAATGTTAGGTAGACATCGCAAGGCGATAGCAAAAATACTCTTCTATAATCCACATTGATAAAAGTATCTTTGGTTACATTTCAATGGACATTCCCAGTTGACAAGCTACGTGCAAAGTTGGTCTGGTTGTTAGAGAGCAAACGGATATTTTCAAGGTATACGGCCAGCAGAGAGAGAGAGAGAGAGAGGTAACGGCTAAAATCGATTTGGATGCTAATGTGTATAAAGGTGTGTCAATTAGTGAATGTATGAATGGGCCTGATAGTACAAAAGAGTGAACGTAAAATTGTTTGTGAGACTGCAGACTCATCATGTGTGTGTGTGTGTGTGTGTGTGTATGTGTGTGTGTGTGTGTGTGTGTGTGTGTGTGTGTGTGTGCTGTTTATGGGAGTTCTGTTTGTGTGCCTGAGTATATTTTTGTTTGTCTATGCCTGTATATGTCCGTGTGCTGATGTTTATGTGTATAGATAGGCGTGTATCTAAACAGAAGCACTACTGTGATGTTACTAGCATTTTGTTTCCTATGTCAGGTTAAAAATGAAACCAAGGGTATTTGATTTCTTCTTTAAAAATGAAACCAAAGGTATTTGATTTCCTCTTTAAAAATGAAACCAAGGGTATTTGATTTCTTCTTTAAAAATGAAACCAAGGGTATTTGATTTCTTCTTTAAAAATGAAACCAAGGGTATTTGATTTCCTCTTTAAAAATGAAACCAAGGGTATTTGATTTCTTCTTTAAAAATGAAACCAAGGGTATTTGATTTGATTGAGGAGGAGGAGGAAGAAACGGTCGCATATCACGCTCCTTTCTTCTTCCTGGCTTACGAGGCTATTTATTGGAGGTACTTTGTGCAGCTGGGTCACTGGCACATCCCAGTGCCTTCACATGGAAGACTATGGGTTTCCATATTCCCTCCCCACTCCTTTTGGTTTTCACTGAAATTATCTATCTATAGTCAGACACGCTAATCCCGTATGCGGTGGTCACAAACAAATCCCCTCCATGTTGCCCTATCCTCTGCTACTTCGATGGTCTCCCCCAGCTTACACCCTCCTCTCTCACATACTTCTCCTTTCCATTCGTCCATCTCATTCTCGGCCTCTCTCCCCCCCCCTCCCCACTTCCACTTCACTCACGCCCAATCTCCTCGTTAATCTCTAACTCTCGATTCTCTCAACATGGACAAACCACCTCAATGTATTTCCCCTAAAGGTCTCGATCAAATCCACATCCACTCGACAACTATCCTTCACTTCCTCATTTGTCAGTCTGTCTCTCCATGTAACTCCACGTGCTCACTCAGCTGATTCATTTCCACTGCTCCAACTCTAGATTTGTGTCCTTCCTACAGGGTTCAAGATTCGTTGGCATATGTTTGAGTGGGTATCGCAATACTATCATGCAGTGACTTTTTAACCCCGATGCTTACTTCCCTATTTCTTACCAATGCTTTCATTCAACCAGCAACCTTTCTTCCCTGTTGTACTCTTCCACGCACTTCATCCTTTAAACTTCTATCCATACTCACCACAATACCGATGTACTTAAATGCTCTCAAATTTTCCACCTAATCACCATTTATCCTCACTGTGAATTCAGTTATTTCAATTCTCTCGACGACCAAAGCTTTACTCTTTCCTACATTCACCTGTAGATTCCGTTTCGTACATAGTCTCCCACTTTCATTCACCAAGCCTTTCAGTTCCCATTCGATTTCACTTAACAGTAAAGTATCGTCTGCAGACTACATTAGGATGTTTCCAAAAGCTGCTCCTTCCCATTAGGGCCGTTCCATCATCCACTGCCATACCCTGTATCTCTTTTATAACTCCATCCATATACTAACTGAACAACCACGGAAACATGACACATCACTGTTTGAATCCTACAGTCACATTGGAAAATTCACTCTGTTTGCCATCCACACGCACTGCAGCCCTAGCTCCCTCATTCATCCTTTTCACGGCATGCAACAGCTTCCCATTTACTTCATGTATTTTTCATATTTTCCAACTTTCTTGTCAATCCACTCTGTCATGTTTTATCGACATTCATGAAGCCGGTATACAACTTTATTCCCTTCTCTATAAACTTCTCCGCAAAAGACCTTAGGAAGAATACATGATCTCCACAACCTCTCGCCATCCCGAAACTTCTCCTTTCTTCTCCAATTAATTCCTCGGTTATTTCCCAAACTCTGTCAATAAATATCCTACCATATCCTGTCCACAGGACAAAGTCAGATGTTCCGCCCTTACTCCTATTGGTGGACACCTGTGTTGCACTCTGTGAGTGCTCATTGTCGTATATTGTATTTTTTTTTTAATGCGAGGAAGAAGGAACCAAAGGCTTAGCCCGCATTAATGTTCCTTCCAAGAAAGAAACAAAAACAATACAAAAGAGAGCCAAATTCAAGATCCATTCATTTTGAGATGTCTGGACACACTGCGTTTGAAAGACGGGAGATCATAGGAAGTAGGAAATACAGACAGAGGGAGACAGTTCCAGAGTTGACCTGTTCCGTAAATGAAGGACTGAGAGTAACGGTTAACTCTTGCATTAGAGAGTTGGACTACAAAGGAATGAGAGTTTGTTGCTAGACGGATGCTACGTGCCCGCCGTAGAGGTGGAGAGATGCAAGCAAACAGTTCAGAGAAGCAGTGAGCATTGAAGTAGCGGTAGAAAAGAGATAAAGAGGCAACAGCGCGGCGAAGAGACAAAGATTGAAGGGAGCCAGTAAGAGGAGGAGAGCTGATGAGACGAATAGCCTTTGACTCCACCCTATTGAGAAGAGCTGTATGTGGGAAGCCTCCCCACACATGAGAGTTGTACTCTAAACAGGGGTAAGCTATTCATGTGTTATCTTTTTTTTTTACGTCCCTCATACCATGGAAACGATGTAATTACAGTGCAAAACAATGATAATGTAATGTGCCAAGTAGACTAGGAAGAAAGGGATTACTATAGTTTCTAACTATGCAAGGATGCCACCCAAAGAGACCTGCCTTGTTTCTGTGACGACCACATTTCACCTCTGCCAGAACTTCATCAAATGTTATTTCTCCCACGAGGCGCCACTAAACTGTGTCTGTTCCCTGGGCCATTTCCTGCTGCCTGACTCACTACTGGAGACTAATATTATTTTCTCTTTAATGAGGTTATTTTTTGTCTAGTTTTGTCTAGGTATCGGTAGACAATGTTCTTCAGTTTAGAGTCACTTCTCGAATACTGAGGTTAGATATAGCCTTCATAAACTGGTTCAGCTTAAGAAGTCTTTCGAAAACTGAAAAAAAAAAAAAAAGTAAGGAGACAGGGAAAATGTTGAAATGCGACATGGGCGTTAAAAGGCTAAAATCACAACGTCCTGCATCGGATTCTCCCAAAACGAAGACCTTTCACCAGCGAAGATTGTTCCAGCTGACATATCCATACCCACGTACACTTCCAGGTCTCTGTGACATCATTGGACACCCCAAAGTTACCTTTAGAGTAAGTATAAATAATAGCGCCATTCTTTCTCCCTGAATCATTAGGTACCATTGCAGTTCATGCGTATGTCTGGCGAGAGAGTAATTGCCAAGTGAACCACTCACTGGATAGGAAACCTTTCAAAACCAAGACAGTTTCCATGGTATATAATATATACCATGGAAACTGTTTCGGTTTTGAAATATCTTGTCGCTCATGTATCCTTGTGCAATATATTTATAAATAAGCTATCTATTGTACCTACACTGCGCCATCGAACCCCGGATTTAGTATAAATAAATAAATATATACTTTCATACATACACACATACATATTTATATATAGGCTACACTGAAAACATACTGCATATACATTTTTTGTTCTTTTCTCTTACATCCTCCAGCACGCACACGACCAACAACATTTTTCGTCTCCCACACACACCAGCACTCCCCTCTCAAGCGCCTTACCACAAGCACTTACTCTTTCAGTTCCACACGCACTCACTTACATTCAAACATGCACATGTCCCTGAACTTTTACACCTCTCGCTCTCCCCCTCCCACTCCACCAGACACTTGTGAATATTCTTTACATATGATAGAGGAATTTGCAGGTTAGCACGCACACACACACACACACACACACACACACACACACACACACACACACACACACACACACACACACACACACACACACACACAGAAAATCTCATAATAGTATTCTCTCTCTCTCTCTCTCTCTCTCTCTCTCTCTCTCTCTCTGAAGCACCTCTCGCGTACACACATGCTCACAAACATGCTGCTCATAACATTACTTGAAAGAGAATCGGGAAAGAAAAAAACAGACAATCGCTCGCTTGGTTTCTCTCGTTCCTTCTCACATTTGAGATGGGTATGCGTCGACGAGGGACGGAAAGAATAAAAGAAGGAAGGAATGAGGGAGGGAAGAAGGCACGAAGAGGGGAGGTTAACCTGGAGTCTACAGAAATGGATGAGGTGAAGTAAGAAGGGAAGAAACGAGAGACGGATGAAATGAAGGAAGGATGCTAACAGGAGAAATGTTGGAGAGAAGTAGGATGAGAAATGAAGAAGGAAAGATGGAAGTAAGCAGGGAGGAATAGAGAAGAGCGTAACAGGCGGGACTGAAGGAGGAAGAGACGGATACAAGTAATAATGAAAGTACGAAATAATAAAATATAATGGAAATGAAGGAAAACTGCAGAAGAGTAGATGGAGATGAAACAGATAAATGGATGTAATGATGAAAGGAAAATAGAGAAGAGGAAAGAGCTGAGATGAAGGAATTAATAAAAGAAATGAAGGGAGTAGGAGAAGCAGAGAGAAACAGAGAGGAAAGTGAAGAACTGAAAGAGAGGGAAAGAGAGGAATAGAGGAAAGGAAGAAGTGGTAATGAGAAGAGGAAAAGTAAGGAAGGGAGACTGAAAAAAATAAAAAGGGGGAGTATGGAAGGAGAGACTTCCAGCAGAAAAGGAGAAAAGTGGAATGAAAGAGAAGAAATAATACAGGAGCTAAGAATGGAAGGTGCGAGGGGAAAAAACAGGGAAAACAGTGTGGAATAGAAGGAGGAAGGAAGGAAAGAATATTAAAAAAAATGTTTAAGAGGGATGGGACTGCAGAGAAGATAGGAGCGAAAAAGTGTGTGTGTGTGTGTGTGTGTGTGTGAGAGAGAGAGAGAGAGAGAGAGAGAGAGAGAGAGAGAGCGTGTGTGTGAGAGAGTTCGCTGTACTTACCAGACCTTCCAATAGGAAGAACTAATAGAATAACAAAATTATATGTATTTCATATGCATGTATATTATTCATCAGGTGGGATGAAAGAGAGAGGGCGAGGAACAGTAAATATCGCTCGACGCAGTTCAGAACCTACACTGTGTGTGTGTGTGTGTGTGTGTGTGTGAGAGAGAGAGAGAGAGAGAGAGAGCGAGAAGGGGTGGGGGTAAAATTATGGACGGTCGTTACCAGGGAAATACAGAAATACAGGATAGGAGAAAATAAGAAGTTAGGAAGAGGAAGGGAAGAATACGACTTGTTAAGAGAAGCAGGAGGGCTTGAGAATATGCCTAAAAGTTTGAACGAGGAGTGGGGAAGAGGAGAGGAAGAAAAGAGAGTACCAAAAATAATGGAAGAGAGGAAGAAATGCGATTAGAGAAGAAATTAGGGAAAGAGGGGAGAGGACAGGGAGAAGAGAGAAGAATGGAAGGGAAGAAAAAGTAAGAAGAAAGACGGGAAGGAGGAAAATGAAAGACACTGAAAGGAGGAGGGAAGAGTGGGACGGAAGAGGAAAGAAAGGGGAAGGAGGGAGAACTGGGTGAAGACGGAAGAGGAAAGGAAAAAAAAAAAGAAAAATGCAAAAGCAGGAGAGAGAATAGAAGGAAAGATGATAGGAAAAAAATTAAAGGAGAAGAGGGCGAAATGGGCGGGGAAAAATAAAGAAACTGGAGTGGAAGGAAGGGGAGAGGGAAAAAATGAACAGAAATTAGAAGGGTGAGAGAGGAATTGGGGCAGTATAAGGAAATAACAAGAGGGGAAGTTAAGAGGGAAAAAGGGAAGAAGAAAATGAAGCAATGGTTAGAGGAGGAATAACAAAGTGAAAGAAAAAAGGAGAGGATGAGTAAAAAGGTTGGTGAAATAACGGCACTATATTACTTTGGATCACAGGAATTCTCTCTCTCTCTCTCTCTCTCTCTCTCTCTTGATGACCAACCTCGTTTAAAGTCTCTGGCAGCAATTTTCGTTAACATGTGTCTGTGCCATTTTCTGCCAGTCAGTAATTAGTTCTGTTATGAGGGGTGAGCCTCTGGTGTAATGAAGCCACTTATAATGTCACCGCCGCTGACCTGATGCCACGTGTGTCGAACATACCTGCATATAACCATTTATTGTTACTGATATTTTCGTGTGAGCGGTTATGTTGCTACTATTGTTGCTATTGCTATTTATGTTTGCTCATGGCAGATTAATATACATATCCATTATTATGACGAAGGGGGGTGCAAGGAACAGCGTGGTGGACTGAAGAGGTGAAACAGGCTGTGG
Source organism: Coenobita brevimanus (assembly GCF_032717465.1). Classification (NCBI taxonomy): domain Eukaryota; kingdom Metazoa; phylum Arthropoda; class Malacostraca; order Decapoda; family Coenobitidae; genus Coenobita; species Coenobita brevimanus. Next base: position 26,573,508 of record NC_136957.1, on the reverse strand, counting down.
CACAAAAGAAGAAAGCATACAATGAATGGATGAGAAATAGGGGCGTGGAAGAAGTTGAGAGGCGGAAGAGAGAGTTATATGTGGAAAGAAAGAGAGAGGTGAAAAGAATAGTAAGAGAGAGTAAGAAGAGAGTGGATGAGGAATTTGGAAGGAATTTGAGTGTAAAGTGGAGGGACTGTAAGAAAATGTTCTGGAGAGAAGTGAAAAGAGTAAGACAGGGTGGAAGTGAAGTAAGCAGGGGAGTGAAAGATAAAAATGGTAGATAACTAGTGGAGAAGGGAGAAAAAGTGAACAGATGGAGAGAACACTTTAAGGAATTGTTGAATGTAGAGGATGGAAGTAATGCGAGTATAAGTGGCTGGGGAATGGCTGGGAGAAGGAGGAAGGTGAGAAGACAGGAAGAAATCAATAGGATAGAAGTTGTGGAAGCAATGAAGAAAGTTAAATCGGGGAAAGCCCCAGGAATTGATGGAGTGTGTGGTGAAATGCTGAAGCATGGGGGAGAGATAGTAGTAGAATGGATGTGGAAGATGTGCAGATTGGCCTGGGAGGAAGGTAGAGTCCCGGAGGATTGGAAGTCAGGTATAATTATTCCCTTGTACAAAGGAAAAGGGGAAAAAGAAGTGTGTGGTAATCATAGGGGCATTTGTCTTCTTAGTATAATAGGAAGAGTGGATGGCAGGATACTTATAGACAGAGTTAGAGAAAGAACAGAGAAATTAGTTGGAGAAGAACAGGGAGGCTTTAGGAAGGGAAGAAGATGTGTAGATCAGATATTCATTCTTAGATCTTTAGTGGAAAAGGTTCTAGAGAAGGGAAAGAAGTTGTATGCGGCTTTCATGGATTTGGAGAAAGCATATGACAGGGTGGATAGACAAGGATTGTGGAAAGTGTTAAGAATATATGGAGTAGATGGGAAGTTGTTGAATGCTGTGAAGAGTATGTACGATGGTGCGAAGGCTGCAGTGAGTGTGGATGGTGAACTAAGTGAATTTTTCTCTTTGAAAGTTGGTTTGAAACAGGGATGTGTCATGTCTCCATGGTTGTTCAATCTGTACATGGATGGGGTAATAAAAGAGGTACAAGGTAGGGTAGTGGATGTTGGAGTGGCCCTGGTGAGAGAGGATAGTGTTTGGAAACTCCCTGTACTGTTGTTTGCAGATGATACTGTGTTGTTGAGTGAAGACGAAGGGGAGCTGCAAGGCTTGGTGGATGAGTTTGGGAGAGTGTGTAAGAAACGGAATCTAAAGGTGAATGTAGGGAAGAGTAAAGTGATGGTCTTTGAGAGAGGTGAAGTTAGTGAATGTACAGCGAGGTTGGATGGTGAGGAATTGGAAAATGTGAGTACGTTTAAGTACTTGGGTAGTGTGATGAGTAAGGATGGAGGTTTGGAGGGTGAAGTGCTGGAAAGAGTACAGCAGGGAAGAAAGGTTGCTGGTTCTTTGAAAGCAGTGATAAGAAACAGGGAAGTGAGCATGGAAGTGAAAAAGTTACTACATGACAGTATTGTGATACCAACTCTAACGTACGGAAGTGAAACTTGGACATTGTTGGAAGGACACAGGTCAAGAGTGAGAGCAGTGGAAATGAGTTATTTAAGAGGAGCCTGTGGAGTCACGTGGAGAGACAGGCTGACGAATGAAGATATAAAGAAGATTTGTGGTGTGGATATGGATGTGATAGGAAGCGTTATGAGAAACACACTGAGGTGGTTTGGCCATGTGGAGAGGATGGAGGGTGAAAGACTGACGAAGAGAGTGTATGTGAGTGAGGTGGAGGGGGGAAGAGGGAGAGGGAGGCCGAGGATGAGATGGAGGGATGGGGTGGAGAGGTATATGAGAGAGGGGGGTGTGAGTTGAGAGCAGGGCAGTGAAATGGCGGGGGACAGGGCGACTTGGAGGCGATTTGTTTGTGGCCACCCCAAACGGGATTGAGGCGTCTGGCAATAGATAGATAGATAGATTATTATGACTACTACTGTTACCTTCACGCTGCGCAGTTGACCCTTGTGCGGTGTGATGCGGTGAGGATCTGTCCGTTCTCCCTTTTGGGGCTAAGATGCGAATGAATGTGTTTGAATGGATGAGTAAATGGAGAGTGAGTCGTCCTGTCTCGGCTACCTCCCTTTCCTTGGGGGAAGCAGCCTAGGTATATAGATAGATAGATAGATAGATTTTTATTATTATTATTATTATTATTATTATTATTAGCAGTAGTAGTAGTAGCAGTAGTAGTAGTAGTAGCATCATTATTTGTATTATTAATATTGGCCATTACAATTATAATTATCGTAGTTTAGTCACTTGGTATAAACGCTGTCACATCGATGACATTTTTTTTATTCCTACAATTTGTAGACGATTATTTCGTTTAGGGAATCTTTTACGATGAAGGGATTAGAAAGAAGCTGCATTAAACTCCTGTTGATGATGATGGTGATGAGTTTGTTTTTGACACTGCTGGTATTGATGATGATGATTTTGTTTTTGACTCTGCTAGTACTGATGATGATTTTGTTTTTGACTTTGTTGCTACTGATGATGACGATGATGATGATGATGATGATGGTTTTGTTTTTGACACTGTTGCTACTGAAGATAATGATGATGATGATGATGGTTTTGTTTTTGACACTGTTGCTACTGAAGATGATGATGATGATGGTTTTGTTTTTGACACTGTTGCTACTGAAGATGATGATGATGATGGTTTTGTTTTTGACACTGTTGCTACTGAAGATGATGATGATGATGGTTTTGTTTTTGACACTGTTGCTACTGAAGATGATGATGATGATGGTTTTGTTTTTGGCACTGCTGCAACTGATGATGATGATGACAATGATGCTGGTAAGGAGGAGGAAGATTTTGTTCTTTATGCTGCTGCTACTGATGATGATGATGGTAATGATCTGGCGGGTGTATTTGGACAGAGTGGTTCCAAAAGAAAACATCAATTGAAGTAAAGAGAGAAGTGAGAGAAAACTGAGGACAAACAGTGACAAAATGATACATGGAACGAGAGGAAAAGATATTATATGTGAATGAAATGAGAGACATGCACGAGAGACTGATGGCACTGGAGAGAGAGAGAGAGAGAGAGAGAGAGAGAGAGAGAGAGAGAGAGAGAGAGAGAGAGAGAGAGAGAGAGGTGAGAGGAGATAATGGAAGGAGGCTGATGATACTATCAATCCACTTTTCAGGCAGGAGATGAGGTCGTTCGTCCTTCCGTTATTGTGCCTCCTTCCCGTTATTCCCAGGCTTCCGTTATTCCAGCTTCCGTTATTATTAGGAGTTATGGATCGTAAGATGATGATATTAAGGTCCACACTTACGCAATCTGCTACAAAGAGAGACAACAAGAGCACCGATAATTTACTGAAGAAGGTAGTTGACAGGTTTTGTTTGTTATCAGCCTTCGCTAATTTATCTTTACATATTTGTATAAGGCAAAATTATGAACTCTGTAAGGCCCTCAGTGTATCTTTGTATAGGTTCCACCCTTTGTCACCAGTACGAGCCTCAGTAATTTTGTTATATAGGGTCCCCAAACTACCCCAGTTGCATTTCTGGGTAAACAGGGACAAGAGGGAAACAAACTGCGCCCAACCATCTGACCGACCTGAGGCTGCTATGGCTTTGTTGTCCTGTACTACTGCACACACAAGTTACTACCAACGATGACAATGAAAACATTACTTTGTCTGAGAATACAAACCAACGTTTTGTGTTTATCGTTGTTGTGTTATGGGAGGCTAAAATGAAAGGCTCTGCGTTATGTCCTTTTTTATTTTTCAGGTGTGTGTGTTGTTACACCGATGTCTGAGATATTTCGCGAGTATGCGAGAGAAGTAGGGGCAAAGAATAAACAAGAGTATATGATATTCTTGGTTATGGGAGGGAGGCTTATGAATGACTACGAGCGAGCGTGCGATATTTACTCTGTTAAGTTTGGAAATGAGCGGTCAGGGCCGACCCGGTCTGACCCTACCCGACCGTCACGCTAAGCAGAAACTATATAGTAACTACTTTTATGTGGAGTGGAGTTGAAATTCTTTCTGCATGTGATACATTCATTCAATAAATTTATCAATTAAAAACTCACCCATAAAGGCGTAGGAACCCCTTGGAATCTCGAGTTATCCCAGGGAGTGTTCGGCTCTAATCGGCGAACGCCTGAATTACCGTATAAAATTAAAAAAGATTTTCAGTAGTAACACTTTTTTTGGCATCACCTCTAGAAGTTAAATAATGGAGATTTCGCCTATAATATTACATTACGTTTTTGCTATGTTTTGATGGTGAAATCACCAAGGGATAACACCCCATTTCCATTTATGTGCGGGTGGGTGGGTGGGGGGTGTATGTGAGACAATGTCTTTCGTTCCAGTACATTTTTCATTGCTCAGCAGCCATCATGAAGAAATGATATATCAGAGGGAAACTGTGGTAACATGGCACTCGCTGGCAAGTCACGCACTCACAAAGTGCACTTAACTGGTAGGAATATATGAGTTTCCTGGTTACGAGAGAGAGAGAGAGAGAGAGAGAGAGAGAGAGAGAGAGAGAGAAAAGGGGGGAGGGGAGATCGGAATGTAAAGTAATTGGGTGATTAAAAACGTAGTTTTCTTTTCCAAAGCATTATGGTTCGATCCCAGGTTGATCTGGAAGAGCTATCACCATGTTATGAAAACACCCTCACTAATACCAATACGCCTGTCTTCAGTGAGCCAGTTTTACCATGTATTAATGGATAATGGATATTAACCACGTACAACGGCGTGTGAAGGCGGCACGTGGGACTGCTGCGCCTCAGGAAACGGGACTGTTATACACTTTTTCTGAGTTGGACATACAAAAAATGGGGATGGGTGGGAGAAAGCAAAGGAAGGTCTTTTTGTGTCCCTAGTCTTCCTGCTCCGTCTTGTCTTCCTTCATCCCAATATTCCCCTTCCTTTCACCACCAATTTCACTCTTTCTCCCCACCCTTTCCCTCCGACCACTCTCTTTACTCTCCCCCCCCCTTTATCTTCACTCTTATCCCATTTTATCCCTATTATCTCTCCTTCGCCTTTACTAATCATCTCTCACCCTCGCTCTCTGACCCTCCCCATAAACTCCTTTTCCATTACCCCTCTCTCGCACACCTCTTCCTTTTCTTCCCTTATCTATTGCCTTCCTTGTTCCCTCTCCCCTCCAGTCTCGTTTCCCCATAATTTTCTACCCACTTTCCTCCTCACCCCTCTTCCATTTCTCCCTCCCTTTCTAACTCTTTCTTCTCATTACCTTACTTCCTCCCTAAGTTCCTCTCATCTCTATCTCTTCCTCTTCCGTCTTAACCACTTTGCCATGTCTTTCCACCTCCCCCTCCTATTCTCTGTTCACCACGAATGTTTCCCTCCTTCCGTCACCCTCATCCCCTCAATCTCTTTCCTCGCTGTCCACTTCCTTTCCTTGGCCGAGTTCAGTTTCTGCTCTTTTTCTCTTCCTTCATACTTACTCTCCATGTTCTCGTTCACTCTCCTCTTCGTCTCTAATATTCCTTGCCTCCTTATCTCTTCCTCTTCCTCCTTGACCTCTTCCTCCTCCCTCCCATCTTTTTCTCCCCTTTTCCCTCCTACCCACATTCTTCCTATCCCATTCCCCTCCCTGCCTTTCGCTCCCCACATCTTCTCCCCACGTCCCTCCTTCCATCACCCCCCTCCCCCTCCCTCCACCCCCTCTAAGGAAAGTGAAAGTCCCCGCGGGAAATTTCTTGCTTTAGGAAACTGTTCCCTTTATGTCTATAATATGTCTTACATTTCTTTAACCTTTATTTCCTTATCTCTTCTTTTTTTTTTTATTTCATTGTCTCTCTTTTTTGTGCTTTTTTTTTTCTCTCTCTCTTTCCTGAACCTCAAATTCTTTAACTTTCTTTCTGGTCGTGTTCCTCTTCCTTTTCATCTTCACTATCCTTCTTTCTTTTAATCTCTAAACCCTACAGCCTTGTAAAAATATCTGGTTATAAAAAAAAAAACTTTAAAATGAAAACTTCAAGGATAATTTTCTACTTCATGACTGAAAAGTTAAAAAAATGAGACCGCGATTTCAACCACCTTTCCAGTACAAACTTTATTCAGGCAGGTAGACCATTTAATTAAGCATTAAAAGTATTAACATTAATTTGAGCAGGTGATGCAAAACAGGAACAGTAATGATCATCTTTTATTTAACAGTTATGTCTTTAATTATTATTGTATAAGTTGATCATAACAGGGACGATGGGATTCTCATGCCTGTACCACCTTGTACATAATAATTCCAGAGCCTAACAAAGAGCAGCTTGAATTCACACAAAACATTATAAGATCCAGGATAATACAGGGAGGTTAGATTTGCTCCTATCGTCGACACAAGAGTCAGTATAGCAGACAAGCAGTTGTTACTAAATTCTAATCTTCTGGAGCTTAACTTGGAATGTTTTTTCTTACATGAAGGTCACCCGTTCCACTGCCACGTAAAATAAGGCGTCTGGGAAACCAACTGTGGGTAACAATCTAAGCGTCCCTGGAATGTTTCCTGTTACAAATTGGATGTGTTAACTACTGTACATAACCGACTGTCTCATAAGGTTATCGTTGTTCCCTGCACCGACCGAGGAAAGTTACAGGATGCTACTTGCCTGCACTGGGTCCTAGGTGGTGGAGGAAAGGAGTCTGCTTCTCCGTCACTTGCAGGCAGTTCTGATACTCTTTTGTCTCTGTTCACCCACGTGCACAACCGGGGACCTAAGTGTACTAACCAACGATGCGGGTCCTGTTTTTGAAGAAAAAGATGTAAAAATAATCTTTGTCCTAATAACCCTCATGTACTAGAAGTCGAAAACCTTCTTTTTCTTCTTCATCATCTTCTTCTTCATCTTCTTCATCATCATCATCATCATCATCATCATCGTCATCATCATCATCAGCAGCAACAGCATCTTCTTCTTTTCCATTGATGAAGGATACGCTGACACCGACTGAGTGAAATACTATGGAGTATAAAGATAGTTTTATTATCATTTTTAATGTTGCTTTCATGTCTCATTCATATTCTAGTCATTTATTTCGAAGTATTATTATACGATATGTATTACAAACATGTATAGCATCGCTTCATTGCGATTAACTTAATTATCGTCTTTCAGTTCTCATCTCTCTCTCTCTCTCTCTCTCTCTCTCTCTCTCTCTCTCTCTCTCTCTCTCTCTCTCTCTCTCTCTCTCTCTCTCTCTCACACACACACACACACACACACACACACACACACACACACACACACACACACACACACACACACGCACACATCGCCTGATGTAGGAGTATAATAATCTTGTGTGTGTGTGTGTGTGTGTGTGTGTGTGTGTGTGTGTTGGCAAAATTTCAGTGAGAGATGGGAAATGTTTGTATAGGACTGGAGCAAATTTGAAATCACACACACACACACACACACACACACACACACACACACACACACTGTTTCTCTGAGTACTTAAATATTTTCTTCTCTATTAATTATTGTTGTTCTCTGTTACCTTCTCATAATATCCTTATCCTGTTCACAACAATTATTTCTTCAGCATATTCTTGCACATCCCCAAACAGTTTTATTCATCTAATGACAGTTTTCTAACTGTAGGTGTTTGATATATGGCCTTCAATATCCCTTTCAGTACGAGAGAAAGAATAAACTGTAAATAACGTTGAGGGTCTGAAGGGATTAATCTTCCCCTATAACTCTCTCTCTCTCTCTCTCCCTCTGTTATATATATATATATTGTTACGGAACAGAGAAAGATAATGTACACTTTAAGTGAGAATACGAAGAGTCACTACTGTCCCGTAAAGTTCCAGGTTCAAAACAAATGAGTTAGGTAAAATTACAAGTTAAAGTTTAATGCTTAAACTAACAACAAAACATTCAGGACTCATAAGGATAATGTAATGGCAAATAAACAGGTTAAATATATGGTTAACTGCAATAGCCTCTATTAACACGAAATTAGCAAGAGTAAATTTATCTAAGTCAGCCCTGATAAAATGAGATACCAGATAATACTCAGTGAATGCCAGATAAATAATTACAGATACAAACTATTATCAAAAATGACTGACATAAAGAACCCTACATGAATTACAAAAACTTCACTAGGCCTACAAATTAAACTTATGCTATACAGTACAAGAAAAAATGCAACAACAGTTATACTCAAATTACACACAGCTGCTAGATGGTTGGAGACTTCTTGAGCACTCACAATAATAATATCTGTACAGGGGAGGACAGAGATGTGAACAAAATGAGGAACAGATCTAAGTGGCAATGATGCAGAGACTGAGCTCATTATATAGGAGCCGGCAGAGCCTGACACAACTTGTAAGAGGGACGCGCAAATGAAGCCATGGGGACAGAGAGCTGAAAATCCCGCAAAGTATAACAGAGATGTCGACTTACTCTACTATAACGGTAGAAGGGGGGAACTGAGGCAGAACACTCTCGTGATCAAACATGCAGCATACTGTGCGTTAAAATTACACAAAGGATGATGAAATCATAGGCTATGTAACACCTCCCCACAAAGAAAAAAGAAATTTACAAAGGAAATTTCTTATTACTCTAAAACAATCTGTACATGGCATTACAGAACAGGCAAATGTCTTTCGTAATGTTACAAAACATGAGATCTCCCTAGCACGTTCAGTCATAGGTACTTGCCAGTATCCCTTTAACAAATCAAACTTACTTATGTACCTAGCCTTTCCGATCTTGTCTATGCAATCTTCCACACGAGGGAGAGGGTAAGTGTCTGTTTTAGTTATCTGATTAACACGTCTGTAGTCGATGCAAAGCCTCTGTGACCCACCTGGCTTAGGGACCAGAGTGACAGGAGAACTCCACTCGCTCTGACAGGGCTCAATCATCTTGTGGTCCAACAGGTAGCCAAGCTCCTTCTGGATGAGAGGAACTTTCACTGGGTTCACACGGTAAGGAGGCAATTTAATTGGCTTTGCATCTCCAACATCGACATCATGCATCAACACAGTGGTTCTTCCTGGAGTGGCACGGAACACTTGCGGGTACTCCTGCAGTAATGCCGAAAACTCCTGCCTTTCCTTGGGAGGTAGATGAGAAAGCTTAGTCTGGAGATCATTCATGATATCAGGATTCTTCCCCAAACTATCACTCAGGCTCATACTGCATGGGAGAACTTCACTCGCAGACTCGGGTGGAACAGCTACAGTGCAGACTGGATTATTTTCGTCCCGCCTGTGATATAACTTTAGCATGTTGATGTGACATAGTTGCTTGTTCTTTCTACGATCTGGTGTGGCGATGACATAGTTGACATCACTGAGTTTCTTCTCCACGAAATAAGGGCCACTAAACTTGGCTTGAAGAGGTTGCCTATGAACTGGTAGCAGAATCAAAACCTGATCTCCTGGCTGAAAGTGGCGTAACCTGGACTTCTTATCATACCAAGTCTTCATCTTCTCCTGAGCAGCTCCTAAATTCTCTCTCGCCAGCTGTAAAGCAGTGGACAGCCGTTCTTTGAACTTCATCACATACTCCAGCAGGTTGACGTCATCTTCCTCCGACAGCCAGCATTCCTTGAGTAACTTAAGGGGTCCTCTTACTTCATGGCCAAACAGTAGTTCAAAAGGTGAGAAGCCCAGTGATTCATTTGGAGATTCTCTTGCGGCAAACACAACGAATGGAAGACCTTTATCCCAGTCTTTCTGATGTTCCAAACAGTATTTCTTGAGCATCGATTTGAGTGTTTGATGATATCTCTCCAACGCTCCTTGGGTCTGGGGATGGTAAGCTGAAGACGTGATCTGGGTGATGCCCAACTCTTTCAGAGACTGCTTGAAAACGTTTGACATGAAATTACTTCCCCGGTCTGACTGTACCTCCTTAGGCAGACCAAACTTTGTGAAGAACCCCAGCATTTCCTTAACCACGTTCTTTGCTGAGATGTTTCTAAGTGGAATGGCTTCAGGATAACGAGTAGCCATGTCAATCATGGTCAACACATAAGAAAATCCTGAAGAAGTCTTAGGAAGAGGGCCCACAATATCCACCAACACACGGGTGAAAGGCGCCTCAAAAGGAGGAATGGGAACTAGAGGTGCAACCTTTTCGGTCTGATTACACTTCCCCACAACTTGACAGGTGTGACAAGACTTACAATACCAGGAAACATCCCTGAAGATACCTGGCCAGTAGAAGTGTTTCAAAATGCGTGCCACAGTCTTCCTCACTCCAAGGTGTCCTGCCAAACTGGAATCATGAGCCACTCTAATGATATCCTGCCTACAAACACGAGGGATGACAACTTGATGTACAACCTCCCATTCACAGTCGGCTGATGCTGTTGGGGGTCTCCACTTCCTCATAAGTACTCCTGACTTTACATAATAACAAGTAGAAGCACCGGCTGACTCTTCTTCACTGTAAGCAGAGTTAGCTAGACCTTTCAACTCAGGGTCAGCAACCTGCAACTCAACCAACTCTTGACGAGACAAATTATCAACACTACGGGGTACTGCCTCATCTGGTGAGTGGTCCAAATTAGCAAGAAAAGTGTCAGCTAGGATAACATCATCATCATCATTATCCTCTAAATCACCAGTAACTTTAGACTTAGCCCTAGTGACAGCACATGCAGGGAACACATCAGGGACATCACAATCCTGGGACGCAGCCACTGGCTCACTAGACAACTGAGGAGCTGGACACACTTGACTTCCACCAATATCATTTCCAAGTAAGAAAGTTACACCTGACATTGGGAGTGTCTCAACCAACCCAACCATAACAGAACCATTAACAAAACCAGACTCTAAATTCACTCTGCACAGAGGAACAGAGAAGTAATTATTCCCTACACCTTGTAAGATTACAGTTTCATCAGAGGAATTAACATTAGAGCCTAGAACACTGGTCAGCATAAGGGATTGGCAAGCACCTGTATCACGATATATTTTAACTGATTTCCTGTCATTACTGTCCAGAGGACTGACAAAACCATCAGACAGGAAATTAGCACATGAACTCTTGAGAGTGTCACCCACGTTACTGCTCAAAAGAGGAGCTCCATCATGAGAATTTAAGTTACCCCTCAAAGCAGGTTCAGTTAACTCAGTTAAAGAATTCTGGGAACTCTCAAGAGTGGACACTAGACCAATTGACTGAATATTAAAAGACTCCTTTTTGTTCACATCACGCTGTCTCCTGAAACATCTCTCCGTAGTATGACCAAGCTTACTACAATAAGTACATTTACTTTTCTGAAATCTAGAGGTGAAGCTGGTATTTACTTCCTGAGAAACATCATCTTTATTCTCTTTCCTGTTACCTGTACTCTGAGTAGAGGCAACGTACTTACTCTCAGCTTTCCCTTTTTCTCTAGAATATCTCTTGTGAGTGAGAACATACTCATCAGCTAAAACTGCAGCATCAGACAAATTATCTATTCTTTTCTCATCAAGATATAGACTTACATCTTTATAAATACACCTTTTGAAGTCCTCCAGCAAAATCATCTGCTTAAATTTGTCAAAATCAGAATCCACATTCTTAGAATTTAACCACTGCTCTAACAAATCTTCTTTGATTTTTGCATACTCAACATGGGATTGCTTATCTTGCTTGTAAGTTGTCCTAAATTTTACTCTATAGGCTTCAGGAACAAGCTCATAGGCCTTAAGAATCAAGCTCTTAACTACATCATAATTATCAGACTGATCCTGAGGCAAAGATGCATAAGTTACTTGAGCTTTACCGGTGAGAACAGTTTGAAGGAGTACTGGCCAATACTCCTTAGGCCAATTAAAACCTGTAGCTACCCTCTCAAACAACTGAAAATACTTTGTTAAATCAGATTCATTAAAAGGAGGGACAAGTTTAACATTTTTAGCCACATCAAAATCATCAGAGCAAGATGATCCAGTTCCACCTTGTTTCATGCGATACTCATGGTCTGCCTGAATCCTAGCAAGTTCAACTTGTGCCTGTATCTGTGCCTCCTGAATCCGAGCCTGAGATTCCGCCTCCTTAGCCTGAGACTCAGCCTGCTTAGCATTTGCCTGAAATTCAGCTTCTTTAGCACGAGCCTCCTGCAGAGCTAGCTGTAACTTAGCTAATTCAATCTGCGTTTGCTCATTTGGAGGAGTTACATTAAACAAGCTTTTATTAATCATGCCAACAATTTGATCTTTAGAATGATGAGAGTGAACTGCAATTCCCAATTGTTGAGCAACGAGCTTAAGTTCATTCTTTGTTCTGTTTTCTATATCACACACTGTTTGCACATTTGACAAAAAATCTTTGGCTTCATCAAGTGTAGAAATAGTAGCCATCATGAATATATCACAGTCACAAAATATCAAACAATATCCTTATGATAATATCCTGAATATCCTGATATGAGGTCGCCAAATTTATGTTACGGAACAGAGAAAGATAATGTACACTTTAAGTGAGAATACGAAGAGTCACTACTGTCCCGTAAAGTTCCAGGTTCAAAACAAAAGAGTTAGGTAAAATTACAAGTTAAAGTTTAATGCTTAAACTAACAACAAAACATTCAGGACTCATAAGGATAATGTAATGGCAAATAAACAGGTTAAATATATGGTTAACTGCAATAGCCTCTATTAACACGAAATTAGCAAGAGTAAATTTATCTAAGTCAGCCCTGATAAAATGAGATACCAGATAATACTCAGTGAATGCCAGATAAATAATTACAGATACAAACTATTATCAAAAATGACTGACATAAAGAACCCTACATGAATTACAAAAACTTCACTAGGCCTACAAATTAAAATTATGCTATACAGTACAAGAAAAAATGCAACAACAGTTATACTCAAATTACACACAGCTGCTAGATGGTTGGAGACTTCTTGAGCACTCACAATAATAATATCTGTACAGGGGAGGACAGAGATGTGAACAAAATGAGGAGCAGATCTAAGTGGCAATGATGCAGAGACTGAGCTCATTATATAGGAGCCGGCAGAGCCTGACACAACTTGTAAGAGGGACGCGCAAATGAAGCCATGGGGACAGAGAGCTGAAAATCCCGCAAAGTATAACAGAGATGTCGACTTACTCTACTATAACGGTAGAAGGGGGGAACTGAGGCAGAACACTCTCGTGATCAAACATGCAGCATACTGTGCGTTAAAATTACACAAAGGATGATGAAATCATAGGCTATGTAACAATATATATATATATATATATATATATATATATATATATATATACACACACACACCTGTCCAGTTCTTATTGTCTTCTTTTGTTCGTGTTTTTTTTTTCACTTTTTCTTTCTGCACCCCACCCTTCTCGTCAACTCTCCTCTCTCATCTGCGCTTTTCTCTTTTTCTTTCCTCTACTCTCTCCTTAACTGTGCTTATTTTTCTCATTCCATTTCCATTTCTTCCCTTCTTTCCTTTCCCCTCCTCCCACCCTTCCTGTTTACTCCCGTCTCTTGTGAGGGCCTTTCGTTTCACATCTCATTTTCTCTCCCATATCTCCTTCGAATTCCTCCACTCTCTCTTCTTTTTCCCTCCTCTCATCTCCTCCCCTCTCCTTTTCTCTCGTTTCCTCTTCCGTTCATATGTTTTTCCATCATCTCTTCTCCTCTCTCACATTATCCCTCTCTTCTGATCTCCTTCTTGCCTCATTTTCTACCCCATATCCACTCAGATTTTCCATCATCCCTCTCCCTCCTTTCCCTTTCCTCGCCTCTTTTCTTCTTTTCTTTCCTTTCCCAACTCCAGTTTTCTTCTTTCGTTAGTCCAGTTCTATTTCATTATCTTCCTCACATTTTCTTTAAAAGTTATTTGCTTTCCTCTTCCCATCTCTCCTCTTGACAGCATACCTTCACCTCTCTTTTCTCGTGTTTCCTTCTCCTTCTCTTTGTCTTAGTTTATTCTATCCATTCCTTCTCCCCACAGCTCCACTTTCCTTATCCTCCTCTCTGCTCCTTGTCTAGTCGTTTCCTCCTTCTCCACCTCTCTTCACACCTTTTGCCTTATCGTCTGCTCTGCCACGTCTCCTCAGATCCAGTCCTCTCTCCCCGCTCTTTTTTTTCCCCTCTTCTTCAATCCTCTTCCTTTCATTCTCCTCTTCCCCTTCACTTTGCCTCTCTTCCACTCTATCTCTTCCCTCCTTCCTCTCCTTCTTATCTTCTCCCCTCTCCTCTTCTTTCTCCTTACCCTCTCCCCTCTCCTCTTCTTTCTCCTTACCCTCATCCCTCTCCTCTTCTTTCTCCTTATCCTCATCCCTCTCCTCTTCTCCTTTCCTTACCCTACTCTCCCGTCTTCTCTCTTCCCAGCTGCACCTTTCCCACACAAATCTCATGGTTCGATTGGAATAGATAGGCTGCAGCTGGTAATGATCCTCCTGTCCATACTGAGGGGAAAGGGGGGAAGAGAAGAGAGGGAGGCGAAGGGGGGAGAGAGGAAGAGAATGAAGGGAGTGGGGAGGGAGAGAAAATGGGGAGAGGCGAGAGAAAGGAGGGAATAAGAGAAAGGTAGGAGAGTGTGAAATGAAAGGGATAGAGCAATATGTGTGAGCCAGAGAGAGTGAGAGAGAGAGAGAGAAAGGAAAATAGGGAAGGAAGTGACACTGGAAAGGTCTGTGTGGAATTATGTGTTGGCAAGAGGAGGAAAGTGGGGAGAGGAGCAGGCAAGTGCAACGAGGGAGAAAAAAAACAATGGTGAGGAAGCGGAGAATAAAAGAGACGTAAAAGGATGTGAATGATGGAAAGGTAAATGAGTAAGAGAAATAAAATGCTGTAAATGAGTGGCAGGCGAAACAAGAAAGGAAATGTGCAGCTTCTTTCTTCTTCACCTGATCATGCAAACGGGAAATGCTTAGTCTTAATTAAGAAATAGAAATGAAGAGTCCTCTCACTGATTATAAGGTGCCAACCCAAGGCCCTCTTCTCGTCGACTTAGGAGACCCCTTGGAATATTCAGTTTTATATGATTCGATGACATTTTCCTGTTAATGAGATATGAGACTGAGTATAGCTATGCTTTCGCTACAATTAATGTCACGTAGTTTTATGAAACTTGACTTCATATACAGTATACTCTTGTCCTAAAATTCCGTTTGCTGTGGACCGAGAAGTAAAAATTAAGGTGGAGTGAAAAGACATTGTTTCAATAACTCATTAGCCATGGGTGCTTATAAGTTACATCAAATCGGTAACTTCTCATAAAAATTTGGTCTCTCTGTCTTATAACCTTCACTGACCCCAAAGGCTTTATAATCTAAATATTTTTCCTTTTCTTTCAGGTACAACACAACTGATACTGAAGCACCATTAATGTGCTTTTCAGTGAGGACTGACTTACAAAGACAAATTTTGTGCTAAACAATGCTAATTAAGGTGTCAGACAAAACTAAAGCAATAGTGAAAACTCGAAAAAGTGTCACAATTTCACTGTTTGGTCCTCCAAAAGAGTTACCCATAAATGTGCTGCCTACTTACAAGGATATTATTCAAGCTGATTGCATACAAGATACCAATTAATTCAAAGTGGCATAAAAAAATCCCCTTGTAAATGATTTTGTCTCCAGTGTGTCAGTACAATTGGAAACAGTTTGGGAAAAAAAGCCAGTATTCCCACATACCATAATTACCTAGTCATACTTACAATATTTGAAGCCATTCACGGGAAGGAACTAATGAAGATTTACTGGAAAGATTCGGAGAAGATGTTACGAGATTGTTTGATACAGCCTCCTGGAAATGTGTCGAGTTTTCCACATGCCACTGTGAAAAGAAGAAGAAAGCTCCTAAAAACGAGCAGGAATTGCTAACTACCCTGAGAAGTAGTAGGACGATCATAACTAGAACATTAGATGTTACAGCAACAAAGAACTTAGTTCAGAAGGAGAAGAGAAAGGAAAGAGAGCAGCAACATGCTTCGGCACTGTTAACAGAAGTTATGGTGGATCAATCATGTACTTATGCAGATAGTAACATTGATTCAGATAATGACTCAAATGGCTTGTCTCCTGAAACAGAGCAAAATACTAGTCTTCCTAGTGCAAAACCAATTAAGATCGTGTGTATTCAAATGAGAATAAATCTTCCTACAGCTGCAAGGGAATGTGACAGAAAGGGTTTCTCAGATTGAGCAGGCGCTGCAAATTGTTCAGTTTTAATGCAAGATATTGAGATAACTGATGACACTGATGCAAAAGCAGTAGTGGATTGCAGCAAAATTACATGAGAGAGGAAGAAGTGTTGAGAGCAACTTTAGCAAATGAAAATATATAATCAGAATCATGTATGGGTCTCTATTTTGGTGGTGGAAATGACCTTACATATGTTACGGAAAAGAGAGTCAACAAAATTTGTTCCACAAGAGTAAAAGCGGAGCACATTGTTGTGTTTGCTGAACCAAGTTCAACTTATATTGGTCATGTTACTCCGGTCTCAGTTAAAGCTGTTCCTACAGCAGAGAACATTCATGGGTACCTTCCTTCACCTGGTACTGATCAAGATAAAATTATTCCCGTTAGGTGTGATGGACCTGCCGTTAACACTTGTGGTAAAAGAGGCATTGTAAGAACACTAGAGCAGCGTTTTAAGAAGCCTCTGCAATGGTTCATCTACCTACTGCATAGCCTACTAATGAACTGCCTCTTAGCCACTTGTTAACCAAGCTTGATGGGCTAACACGTGGACCCAGAGCATTCTCAGGACCAGTTGGAAGTTTGTTAATGGAATGTAATACCTCAGTAGTAGATTTTGAGCCAATATCTTGTCTTGCATTACCATAAATGGACTTACCTCAGTTGAGTACCGACCAGGAAATTAATATATGTATGAAATGTATGGAGCAGTCATTACTGGACACTGTGGTGAAGATCTGGGAAATCTCTGTCCTGTCCCTCTAGTTCATTCTCGCTGGTTAACAATGCTTGTAGACTGATGAGACTTTATATTGGAACCAAAGATCCTTCAGTCACCTTAGTTACATTATTTGTGTATATAATTATGTTGTGAGAGTTTACGTTCCAATCTGGTTGCAATCAAATCAAGGTCATCATGTTTTATTGGTCCTCGCTCTCTTTGGAATTTATGTTAAGCAACTAGATATCTGCCTGATCATCTTCGTGACACCGTCAGTTGGCTAATCAGTTGCAATGCATTCTTCAGAGTGAAAACATTCTGCTGGCAATAATAGACGATGAATGACCACAAATTCGAGAATTGGCTGCTCGAAGAATACTTCTTACCAGATCATCATTTACTCAGACTTCTTCGATAAGGCAGTTCAAAGCGCCTGGTATTTATTTGGAAACCACCTACTATACTGATGTGATCCTTAGTTGGCAAAAAGAACCTCGTTTGGAGGCACCTGTACTGAGAGGCATACCAGAAGATAAACTGAGGCATGCTGTACGACGAGACCTTCCACCTTAAGAAGAGAAACGTTGATTTAATTTTTCAAGCTCTCCTTGCCACACACAAGCAGATGAGCGTGGAATCAAGCTAGTTACTGAAGCTTCAAGTTCAGGTCATGGTCAAAAACAAAGGCATGGTTACATCAATGCAAAATTGGCTTCCCAAAAAGCAATGCCATCTTTCGATGCAGAGTCTGATTATTAAGAAGTGTAACTGTGCAAGACACGACAAAACCGTGCTCACATATGGATGTGTAGTGGGTGGAACTCAACATGTAGCCACCTCCTCGTGGTGAATTCTGGATGATTTAAGCAAAACATCCTGCTTAAATTAGCAAAGTGCTGCATATAAAGAACAGGATATATAAGTGGTGATTTTTACGGTGAACCTCCCTTTCTTTGGGGGAAGCAGCCTAGGTATATAGATAGATAGATAGACCTAATTTTGTATTACTTCAAAACCTTTGGGATCAATGGAGATTATAAGACAGAGAGACCACATTTTTATGAGAAGTTACCTACGCGATGTTTCAACTTTTAAGCATCAATGGCTTATGAGTTACTGAAACAATTTCTTTTCACTCCACCCTAATAAACCTATAGTCACTTGTGTAAAGAATATTTCATGTGATCAAGAACATTCTTTAAATGTTTTGTCGTTCACATGACTTTCCCTTGACTTGATTCTCTTTCTTAATTTTGTAAACAACCATGTCGTTTCATCCGTTTCCTGAGTATTACGTATACTTTCTGTCTTCTTGTGAGAATTTCAAATAACAGACGACCAAACGGTGCTTATCACCTTACCGAGACCACCCTGAAGCCCGAGTACACGGCAAGTGGAAGGCAAAATAAAAGTAACTGTGAAAACCATCAATTTCATTATCATCACTTATGAATAAATCAATCGTCAGTTAGCCCTCAGTAATCATTCAGATTTATCATTAACCATCATCATCATCACCATCATCATAATTATCACTAGAGCAAGGCAGAGTATATTTATTTGTCCTATGTAACTTCCCGAGATTAGTCCAATAATCTAAAAGAAAAACGCTAGGTAGCAAGAATTATTATAAACAATTTAATAACTACGGCAGTCCTATGACAGCCACAACAAGCCATAATTTTTTAACAATTTCCTTCATAAATTTCAGGAATATTTAACTATCATGGGAAGATGGAGGGGTAGGGATAGGGAAGAAGAGAAGAGAAGAGAAAAGAGAGAGAGAGAGAGAGAGAAGAAGAAGAAGAATCAAGGGAAATAAAGGAAAACAGAAGTGTATTTACGAACGGGAAAAATTGATGACTAAAAGGACTGGAGAGAGAAGTAGAGAGAAAAATAATACGCAGAGCTGGATGAAATAAGGGGGACAGGAGGAGACGAAAATGTAGACGGTGAAGGGGAGAAAGAAAGAAATAAAAAAGAGGGAAACATCAGAACTGGACGGTTTGAAAAAAGGGCGAAACAGTGAATGAGGGAAGGTGGGCGAGAGGGAATGAGAACTGTGCAAGAGGGGAGCTCTGGAAAAATTGAAAGAGGGGAAAGAGTGAGAATGGGAGATCGTGAGGGAAGAATGAAGTGCAGAAGAGTACAAAAAAACAACAACACAGCTACTGGTTTTTGTGGGTCTTTTTGCTATGTTGGTTGGTTTTAGTTTCTTACATTTTATGTTTCCATCTCTGTACATATTCTTTATGGTCTGTTCCCTGAGGCCCAGCAGTCCTCCCATGCACCTGCATATGTCACCGCCTGGGCACTAATATCGAAACTAATATCAAACCCTTTTTAGCGAGATGTACCGAGGCTATCCTCTTCAAGAGTGGTGTGATGGCAGTGGTGGGGTATTTTGATTACATGTCTGTAGGTTTCGTGAGGAGCCTTTTCTAATGAAAGCCTTTTTTTCTAACGAAATTCAAATGCTCTACCTGTTCATATCAACTTTATTTCAACCCACATTCTTTGGATAAGATATCCATTCCTTAGATTGCCTGGACATATCTTGTCAGAAGAGTTCTGCAATGAATTTGATAGCACAGCCGAAGATCCCAAGCTCATTACCGTACCTGTTCACCAGCCCCTCCAGCCGAAGCAGAGAGGAGAGTTTGGGAAAAATCATCATCATGCATTACACAATGTGCGTCATGGAAATTCAGTGGGATGTGATGAGTGGAAAGCATCATGAACTATATTAATCTGTAAAGGAAAGGACCATTTACTGAAATACGATATTGTGCTGTGGATAGATCCTTCTTAGTCTGTATGAAATAATTTTTCTTTACAAAAGGAAGAAGGGATGATTTTTAAGAGAGCATGATAAAATGCGTGTTTGTGTCTAGGAACTTGATCAAATTACTCAAAAGTCAGTTCTATATCGCCTGCTGTCACGTAAGAGAAAAAAAAATCCATATCAGAGTTTTCCTACTGTGTGCTATCCTGAATATAATTTATTTTGACCTGCTGCTGATTTCGGTGAGGAAAGGTTAGCTTTCGTTGTCAAATTATATTGAGAAACACTGGCTCGCTTCAATCTTTAGAACAAGCATGATACTACCCCCTCTCAATAATATTTGCCTGCCGGCAAAACGGGCTTTTAACTGCCACCTACTAATTTGCAATGTCACAGTGTCGACCATACTTATCCACCTTAAACTGCGGCACAAACATCATATTATACTTAGTAAATCTCACCCACGAATAATATATACTTATAAGAGCTGAAGAGAATAAAATAATTTGAGTTGCAATGTTTGCCAAATAAATTATGGCCAATCTTTTAGTGTATATCGACGAGTCATTAGTTGGGCATCAACTGTCATTATGTAAAGACCTTCGGCAGATGTTAACACGTCACTCATATCTCCTCGTAATCTTTCCGTTGACAGATTAACCGGATTGTGTTCTACGTGCCTTGTATGGTTCCTTTCTGTCTTGTAAGAAGAGTTGCCGACCAGCGCAGTATAGTCACTGAGTTTTTTTTTTCTTGGGAATACCTTGATATGAACTTAGGCACTACAGATTATGCAAAAAGGAACGTAGAAAACCTTGGAGATATGAAGGAGCGGAAGAGTGAACGAGGGAGGGTACAAATTTTGCCAGGATTACACAGGATTAGAGCCCCATTGGTCCCGTCCCCTCCTCTTCTCTCTCTCTCTCCCTCTATTCCACCCCCTCCCCACCTCCTCTCACTGCCCCGTTCTCTCCGTCTCAACTTTTTTCTCTCATTCTTTCTCACTCCTTCTCATCCTTTCCTTCCTCATCTCTCCCTTTCCTCTCACCCCACTTTCCTTCATAATACTGTAGTCAGATTTCTTCCTCTTCCCTGATCTGTCCTCCCTACCCTCTGTTTTTACCCCTCCTCTCACCATTTGTTATAATCCACTTCCATTTCCTTACATTACACTCTTTCCTCCATCTCTGCTTTCTCTTCCTCCCTCCCCTCTCCTTCTTCCCTCCCCTTCTATGTTTCCACGCTTTTCCTATTCGCTTATTTTATTTCACTCTCCTTTTTACACTGGACCTTCCTGTCGTTCCTAACTTTCTTCCATCCACTAACAGTTCCTTCTTTTCGCACTCACTCTTCCTCATGTTCTCCCACTCATAATTATCATCACACTCCATTCCCATTTCACTCCCCTGCTTATTGCCTCTGTATTTACTTTCCTTCATCCCTTCACCTTCCTTCACATCTTACTCTTTCTCTCTCCCTATAATACTCGTATACCTCTCCCTCCCTCCCTTCCTTCCCGCTTCTTCTCTCCCTTTCTATATCCCTCCTCTCACACAACTCCTACATCATTTCCTCTCCCTCCTCACCATTCTCCTTCCCAACTCACCTACTAATCCCTCTGTTACTCCCCGTATCCCTCCTCTGCCCATTGTCTGTTTCACTATATCCCTCCATCCTTCTTTCTCTCTTTCCTCATACTCGTGTTCTAACTTTTCCTTTTCTTTCTTCTGACATTCCTCGCTCTCTCTCCCTTTCTCTTATGCTTTTTACCTTCATCTCTCCTTCTCCATCCCGCATCTCTCTTCCTTCCTTCATCCTCCTCTCCCATTCTCCCTCCTTCATCTATCACCCTCGTTCTCTCCTTACCATCCTTCATTCCTCACCCTCCCTCTGTCCTTACAAACCATATTTGGAGAGTAATTCTGTGGACAATAACTATAATGTTAAGGAAGTATGTTACGTATCCCCGTAAACTCAGGCGGTACTCTTTCTCCTGCCAAACACAATTTTCTTCATCTTCTCTGATCCATCTTAAATAACCTCTTTTCCAGTTATCTCAATCGTCTTCTCCAACCTCCTAATCCTTTTTCTTTTCCTCCTTCTCTTTTCTTTCCCATTTCCTTCTCTCTGTCTCTCTCTCTCTCTCTCTCTTCCTTCTCCATGCACTTTTGGTTTCTTCTATACCTTTGCTTTCTTGTTTCCTCTTTAATCACCCTATTCTTCATGGCTCCTACTACCCATATGCTTCTACCTCTCTTTCTCGGAATTTTCCTCCCCTCTCTCTTCTGTTTGTCCAGTATTTCGGTCAGTGGCGTAGCCACTGGGGGGGGCAGGGGGGGCAGTTTGCTCCCTTGGGAAAATTTGGGGGAAATACTGAAAGGGATTTTTGGCATAGTTCTTGTATGACAATAGTTTTCCTAATTTTACCATTTGTATATTAAGCAATATTATCTACTTCCAAAATATTTATTTGGGAACAATAATTTCCTTTGAAATTGAAAGCTAGACCACATATTATAAAACCCTTGAGAAAAAATGACCAGTTATAACTTAACAATTTCCCCTATCACCTTATATTTGTGGTGAATATTAGAGCTCTAATGATGTTTTGTACTTGAATCCTGATGAAGTGTAAAAATGGCCTTCCTGTCCCCTCAGCCACATCTTCTCACCCAGCAGCCATATCCTCTCACCCTGTAGCCAGGTGCAAACAAACACTGCACAATTGTTGATACAAACAACTGAAACAAGCAGAATTTTTGAAGACTGCATAAAGCAACTTTGATCACCTCAGACTACATTCTAGAAGGTAAGCAGATATAAATATGTGTGCCAAGGGCCTCGTTTGGGTGGGGGACAGGGGGATGTGTCCCCCCCCCCACTAAGGTAAGCAGATATAAATGTGTGTGCCAAGGGCCTCGTTTGGGTGGGGGACAGGGGAACGTGTCCCCCCCACTTTTTGGAGTCTGGGGGACAGAGTATCTTTTGTCCCCCCCACTTTTCTAGATGAAAATTTTCAGCATGAATAGCTTTACGCCGCGTTTCTCTCTTTCCCTTAACGGAAAACTCCTTTCTGTACAGTACAGTACAGTTCAGGTGATATGAAAATCATTCCCTGCTGAGCGAGGCAGGTCGAGTGGTCGCTGAGTCAAGGATTAAGAGAAGTTAATCCCACCAGATGTATTTACTTAGGTCAGTCTTGACGTATGCACCACCCCTGATGCCTGAGCCAGTGAGAATCAAACTAAAAGAATAAGTAGTGGAAAACAGACTTTCTATTTGCTACCACCACAGCATTAATACAAAACAGAATACCAGACTACAGTAGGGGTGGGTGCAGCAGCGAATTTAATTTACACATATGTGCTAAGTGGAGAGAGAGAGAGAGAGAGAGAGAGAGAGAGAGAGAGAGAGAGAGAGAGAGAGAGAGAGAGAGAGAGACAAAACCGCAAAGGAAAATAGAAAAAAGCGATAGTATCACGAATGTGGGAAAGTGCGTGTGTTCGGGACACTCTATCCAGATCTCGAGTTTTCATTGGCTCATCCATTCCGCCATTTTTCTTCCAGCAGCCAATCAAAATAAAGGGTTTATTTCCGAATATAAATAGCTAGTATAGACGACGCAGAATAGTTGTACTTCCTTACATGTATAGAGAGATAAAGACACAAGGTAAACGATGCGCAAAGAGTACGATAGTAATGATGTAGATATATTCTGATGACATAAAGCATCAAATCTAGGAAAATTTGTGGTGACAGATATTTTCGGGAAATATTCCAAGTGTTTGCCCCCCTCCCTCGGCAAAAATCCTAGATACGCCACCGATTTCGGTCCACTCTTTTCGACGTCCAT
Organism: Coenobita brevimanus; assembly: GCF_032717465.1. Lineage (NCBI taxonomy): Eukaryota > Metazoa > Arthropoda > Malacostraca > Decapoda > Coenobitidae > Coenobita > Coenobita brevimanus. Next base: position 26,549,958 of record NC_136957.1, on the reverse strand, counting down.
AAGTTTCCTCCATCCCCTTGTCCATCTCCCCCCACCCCCGCCTTCCACTTACTAATAGTTTTCTCCCGTTGGCATCCTTCCTTCTTGTATTCCAGATCTCTGCCCTTTTATTTCTTCATATTTCTTCCCCTCTGCCTGCCTCTCATCTCTCCAGTTATCCTGAATTCTCCTCTCCTCACAGCTTGTCTCACTTAACCCATTAGCTCCCAGAGTTCCTGGGCGAGGAATTTTGCTGGAAGGGTTCTAAGCGTACCGCCCTCCGCCTATCGCCTCATAGTAGCGAAGCTCATAGGTCCCCACCCCGAGGTTCCCTTCTTTATTAAATTTTGAAAATGCCCAGCTAAGTGCTATATTGAAGACCCTGGGCGCAAATGGGTTAACCTCTTCATATTTCCCTGCTTTCATCTCTTCCTTCTTCACTTCCTGTATTCCATTTCCTCTTCCCATCTCGTTATATTGCCATGTCATCTTCTCTTTCCTTTCCCTTCTTTTCCGTTCTTCAGTCAACCCTACCGTCTCCCCTTTCTTCTACATCTTCCACCTTTTCCTTATTTCCTCTCTCTGTCTTTCAGTCGTCCTTATTTTCTTCTGTCTCCCTGGTATCGCATTACATCTTGCCATTTCCTCCTCATACCATCCTTCCCATCCCTCTTCTTTCCTTCGAGCCAGTCATCCTACCTTCCGTTCGCTTTACTCTTCTATACCACCACCGCTTTTCCTCCTTCACACCACTTTTTTTGTTTTCTCTCCTTTTCCCTTGTCTCCGTCTACCCTCCTTCCACAGTCCTCTATTTCTCTATTCATTTTCTCCACCTCTCCCCTCTCCTCTTTCCAACTTTTCCCTTTCCTTCCCTTCCCACCTTTCCCTTTCTTTCCTGTAACTCCTGCCCATCTTCTCTTTCCCATTTTTCTTCACACTATCGTCCCTCCAACTTTCTCCCTTTCCCCCTTCCTGTTCCCCCCTCCGTCTCTACCCTCTTTCCTTCATCATTACTCTTCTCCTGTTAGCCTCCCTTCTCTGCAACCTACTCCCTTCCTGCTTTCCTATGCTGCCTTGCCCTTTTTCCTCCACAGTCTACTCCCACCCTTCGTATTCCTCTTGCTTCCCTACTCCCATTCTCTCTTGTCACCTCCACTTCGTTTCCTCTTCCACCTACCTTCACCCCTATCTCTGTCTCCCTTCCCCGCCCCTCCTTCAGTTCTTCTCCCTCTCTCCTCCTCTTACCTCCTCTCCTAACTCCCCTTCGCCTCCTCCTCTCCCTCCTACCCTCCTCGCTTTCCCTTCTTTCACCTAAGAGGCATACTTCACTGAGTAAAACAGTTCGCCGGAAATAATATTAGATGAGAGAGACAGAGAGAGAGAGAGAGAGACGGGGGGGGGGGCAGTCACAGAAACATATATCACACAGACCTTAGAAACCGAAAAAGTTCTAAATAATCAGACTCCAATGGTACAGATGAAATCAGGTATGGAAAATTAATGATGATCATGATGATGATGATTTTTTTTTTTTTTATGTGTCCGACTCTGGGCATAGGCTTCACAACCTGCTATCAAGGCGCAGCAGTCCTCCTACATACCATACACCTCTACACCACTTCGGCGCTAACACCCACCGTCCATATTGAATACATGCTAGGGCTGTCTCATACAGGACTGGTATATTGGTATTAGCAGGGGTATTTTTACGACATGTCGGTGGGTCTTCTGGTAGATCAGTAAAGCCTGATTTAATTAAATTCAAATCCTTAAACTGTTCCCTACCCCAGCCGGGATTCGAACCTGGGTCCGTAAGGACTGCAGGCCACCTCTCTACCGATTGATCAGCAGGAGAAGGAAGATGCTGCTGCTGCTGCTGATGATGATGATGATGATGATGAAGGTGACGATGAGGAAAGAAGGAGGAGGAGGACGACGACGACGACGACGACGAGGATATTTAGGCGAAAATATTCATGTTGATGTTTATAATAATTGTGGAGGAGCTTGTTATGATGATGGTAGGGGAGTTTGTGATGATAACGGTTGTGGTGTGGTAGATGTGATGATGGTGTCGATGATGGTGGTTTTGATGATCATAATGGTGTTGATGTACGTGGTTGTTATGATGCTAGTGTTGGTGGTGGTGGTGGTGGTTGTGATAATGATGGTGTCATTGCTGTACTTAGTCATGATGATGACAATGACGGTGCGGTAGTGGAGGTTTTGATGAGGGTCTGGTTGGTTGTGGTTGTTATGGTGATGGTTATTGAGATGATAATTGAGTTTTGATGCTTGCAGTGAAGGTGGTGGTGGTGGTGGTGACAATGATGACGATGGTGATGATCATGGTACAAGTATTGATAATAATGATCATGATAATATTAATGATGATGATGGTACTAATTATTATGATTAATATGATGATGATGGTGGTACTAATTATTATGATTAATATGATGATGATGATGATGGTGGTGGTGGTTGTGACAATTATTATGATTAATATGATGATTGTGATAATAATGATGATTATGATGGTGATGATGATGATGATGATGATGATGAAGAACCGCGATGTATAACCTCCATTTTCCCATAATCTCCATTTCCGGTCATTTCCTCCTATCAGTCCTGCCCCAGTGCCTTTTATCCCTCACATTTTTCTCTCCCTGTCCCCTCCATTAATATATCATTTCCTTCACATTACTCATAATCGTCTCTCTCTCTCTCTCTCTCTCTCTCTCTCTCTCAAGTCACTTAATAAAAACCGTCATGCATTCTCTTTTCGCTTACGATCATTCCTGTCCCACTGAGCCTACAAGAAACCTATTCTTCTCGGGCAAACATTTGGCGGAGTTACGTATCAGTAATTATATTTAATTTTTGAAAATTGTTGCTGTGGCACCACCACAGTTTGAAGGCAAGTGAGTCCAATACTGTACCTGTAGTCTTGTTCCCCATACTGTTCATCAGGTTTACTCTAAAAGCTTTCTATGAAACTGGCCGCTACATTGCAGTATGTCGGCTTATTTCCGTCATCCAATAGATAACCAAACCACAGTTTACGTAGATTTTTTTTTTTTTAAGTGAAATATTTAAGACCTGAAACTGTTTGAGCGATTTTTGTTGAGGTTACTTATTATCAGTCTTTTACTAACATCTTTTTTTTTATTCACTTCATCCATATGAATACTTCCAGTAACTACAAAATCATTTAATTAAATAAATCCAAACAGGCAGATTTCTAAAGTAAATATCATCATCGTCATACTTCTCGTAACACCTTCCACTCATTTGTATCCATCCTTTAATGGTGATCACAATTGCGTTCCGTATTTCCAATGTGATCCATCCAGAGTGAAGTAAAGCAACCATATTAAACTGTCTCCACTGCTACTCACACTTTTCGATATGCAGTATATACTGTACAGTTTCGCTTGTTAGTTTTCCAGTCAGTGCAATAATTTATTTTGATCTCGCTCAAGTTTCAGTCTGTCTGCTCATGAGTATACAACTCTTCCAATATTGGTGTAGTTGCAAAATGTACTGATACTACTACTGCTACATTTCCTCCATTTTGACTTGGCCTAGAATTGTCAAAGCACCATCATGAAAGCTGATCTACAGCAAGAGATTAACATTAAAATATGGTGTGATGCAAGTAACGAAACAGTGTTGCTGAAAGGATGTGGAGCCATATTAATGGCGTATTATACCAATGAGCTTCTTGAAATAGGCTGAAAAAATATGAAACGTTGCATCAAATCAAGCGTAAAGACTTGTATCAAAGTAGGAGAGAAGAACTGAGAGAAGAAGAAAGAAATGTTGAGGAAAGGAGAGGAGGAAGGAAGGAAATAAAGAAGGTAGATAAGAAGGATGGAGAAAAGACATAATTTTAAAAAAATGACTCATTGAAGGATGTGAGAAACAAACAAACAAACAAACAAAAGATAGAAAGCAGCAAGGAGGGAAGGAAGTGAGAGGGAAGAAAGGAACATGCAATGGCACTGAGAAGAAAGGTGGAGGAAAGAGAGAAATAGGGGAAGGACGACAGAAACGAGAAAGAGAGAGAGAGAGAGAGAGAGAGAGAGAGAGAGAGAGAAGCAGCGACATAAGAGGAGAGAGTAAGATTAAGATACGGAATAGGAACGGGGGAAGAGACGTAAAGAAAAGAGCCAGGAGGAAAGGAAGGACAGATGGGAAGATTAAAGAGTGATGGAAAGATGAAAAGGAAACAAAGAAGGAGAGTGAGAAGGAAGAAACTTGTAAAGATGGAACAGAAAAAAAAAAAAAAAGGCTGAGGAAAAGGGGGAGACAAGAAAGATGGAAGAGAAGTTAATACGGAACAGGAGAAGACAGAGATATGCAGTAAGGAATTGAGAAAGGAATGGGATACAAGTAAAGAGATAAAAAAAGGAAAAAAAAAAGGAGAACTGGAGGATGACAGTGGACATATGGAAGGAAAAAAGAAGAGTAGAGCAAGGGATGAATAGGGGAAGAAAATTTATGACATTTAAAATATTCAGTCGGGATTATGAAAAATCAGGAAGGCTAGATAAAGAAGATTTAAGGGAAAAATATAGAAAATTTTAAGAGAAAACAGAATGGGGGGGATAGACAAAAACTGGATGGAAACGAGGGGAAATAATAAGGATAAATGATAGAAAGAAATGAAAAATAGAACAGATAGAAGAAGAAAGTAAAATCATATGTAAATAAAGGAATGAGGGGAGGAGCAGGCAGGAAAAAATAGGAATGAAATGAGGAGACAAAAACAAGAAGGGAGAAAATGAAAAAAGCATTTCCTAAATCCTTTTCACTCACTTCTGTCCCTCGATGCCTGCCAAGCTCTTATTATTCTCTCTCTCTCTCTCTCTCTCTCTCTCTCTCTCTCTCTCTCTCTCTCTCTCTCTCTCTCTCTCTCATAAACATTTAATTTTATCTCTATGCCTGTTCTTTAAGTGCCTCTATGTCTAGCTGGCAGTCTATTTACCTCTACTTCTTTGTCTGTCTATTGCTGGATGCTGTATTCTGTGAGATTCAACCTCGACTTGAAAACCTATATTCTTTACGTGAGACTCACCATTCGTTCGCGTATACGTCTTTAACTTGTGACTCCGATTGGCTTTATATATTCTCCTGCTGCTATCAACTGCCAATATCATTCAACGCTGGCGAGACTTTCTGAACTACAGGACTTACACATACAGTAGGTTCTATTCAATCCTCGCTACTAGAGCTCTATTCTAAGCTTAGTAAAATTATCTAGTGGTAGCAAGAACATTAGGGAAAAACATGCCATCCAACTTCTGAGACACTCTATCCTCCTCTATATACTTCTACACCGTTTTGCTCCTCGTCAATGTTGCATTCTATCTTTCTACAAACCTCTTTTGTTGACTGACTCTACATACCCTGAGCGACGCCTATGACAGAAAGACAAGTGAAATGTGCTACGGGAAAGGTTAACTGCTTCTACCTGGTTCACCCTTGCTGATTAACAGTGGGGGTGGGGAAATCTTGGCTACAAGTAAATGGCAAGTAGGGGTATAGTTTATCGATTGTGCAGTACTGGAAAGTTGGCTGATTACCACAAGAGAGCCCTGGAATCCTTCCCCAGTACAGCAAAGGTGAGTAAATGTTAACTGAGGTGACTATTAAAGATGAGAGTAAAGCAAATTTGCAATTTGACAAACTCTGTCTCTGTTTTCCAGTTCTTCACACACACACACACACACACACACACACACACACACACACACACACACACACACACACACACACACACACACACACACACACCTGTATCTGTATCAGATCGAATGAGGTCCATTACAAGACAACATCTCCTCAGCGGGATAGTGATAACCACAATTTGGCTCTCCTAAAGCTGGTCAGCTACGAAGAAAAAAAAATACTCCTTGGTGAAAGCACTGCGTGTTAAAGTCGAAGCTGTTGCTTTGATTATGTCTTTATGTGTCAGAGTTAATGTGATGCATGTACAGTTAATTTGTAATAATATCGTCGTGCATGTATGTACATAAATAACCTCTTGAACGGGGATAAAGAAAAAACAATACTGTACTACATTTATCCTACGTGTATTGTTCAAGGGGTGGGAATTGGTGGCTGGAAGCAGTCTCCCTCTTCGAAATAGTTTCTGACTATCGCGAGAAGATTTTATTCAGATTTGAATATATCACAGGCACTGAAGGATAGATCTCACCATTCTAGTTCGAAAAGTCTTCAGAGCTTATTATAACTGTCTGTACACGGAAAATAAAAATATAAACAAACATAAAAAAAAAATTGTTCACATTGAAGGGGATATGGCTGTAACAACCGTTCTGCGAGCAGGTGTGTTCCAATCATCCCTGTACTTTCTATGACACAAAAAGCGAGGGGGGGTTGTATTTAGATTTTCATCCTCTACTAACTCCTGTCCACAGTGATATCATGGAGATACATTACGCGTCCCCACCCACATATAGTGTGAAATTCAGAGAGAAAAAAAAAATGATGGTTAGCACTACATCGTGTATGAGATGAAGGGGGATGGGGGATTGGTACAACAAAGATGAGTTGAGAGGATGGGATAGAGTGGTATATGAATGACGGTGGTATGAGATGGAGGAAGGGCTGCTTAATGACAGAGAACTGAGTGACGTGAGAGGTGATTTTTCGTGGCCACTTACTCTGGAATTTAGATGTTTAACTATAGACACATAATTAGAAAGACAAAGAAACTGATGGACAGATAGATGGATACCAAGATAGATATAAAGATAGTAACAACCAACGATCGACCCAGTAAACTTTTGCATCTTGTGTCTTTTTGTTTGTTTCATACATAAATCTCTGGAATAACGATTTCCTAACTCCTTGTGGCAGAAGACGTCACCCTAATTCTATTCTTACTACCAAACTACTATGTTTGGCTGAGGTGATACTTCTTGCAGTGCACATGTCAACTAAAGATGTATTCATAGGACAGCAAGAGGGAAATATAAATCCTTTCTCTTGCGAAGGAGTTAATGCCATTTTATCTATCAATACACATACTTTAAAAGAATGGTATAAAAAACAGAGAAACCATATTACACTGTTAACCATCCAGACGCCTTAATATCCATAGTCAATACTGGCGAAAACTGACCCTGGCCCGAAACTGTGACCTTGAAATAGATATTTTAGGTCATATTTTCCCCTGATCATACGTTTGTTATTAAAAAATTCGATGCCAAAATGATTAATATCTTATGCAGATTTACGTGAGTCACTTTAAGGGGGTTCGTATGTAGTAGACAGGTTACAAGGGGGATGAGTGACTCAAGGGAATGGGGAGCAAGAGGGGATGGAGTGGCGAGGGAAACGGAGGGCTAGGGTGGATGAGTGGGCATGGGGAAAAAAGGAATGGGGACAAGGAAGCAAGAATAATGGAAGGGAAAACGGATATGGAGGCAGAAGGGAGGGTGGTGGGAGGGTAAGGGGAATGGGGGACAGGGGGAAAAGGGGAAATAAGGGCCAGGGTAATGTGTGAAAGGGAAATGGGGAAGGGCAAGAGGAATTGGAGACGTTAGAGGACAAATATGGGATGGGGAAAGACTGGGTAAAGGGGACATGACGGGGGCAAGGAAGAAAGGGAGGTAGAGGGAATGGATTGTAAGATGGCAAAGGGAATAAAGGGAAGGTGGAGGGAAAAGGGAATGGAAATCATAGGAGCATGCGAGCCAAAGGGAACGGGGAACGACTGGGGATGGGGTAGCCGTTGGGTGGACAAGGGGCGAATGGTAATGTGGACAGACTAAGCTGAGGCTCGAGAAACAGAGGGCATGGGGGCAGGGAAATGGGATGAAGGGAAAATGTGGGAGCGAGAGGCCCATTTCACTAGCATTTGTTTCCTACTCTTAATGTCTATGCAGTTTTTGTGGTGTGCTCTTCCTATTTCTGGATCTCTCCAATCCGAATCACTACTGGCTTTAGGTAAGGAAAATGATGGCGATAATGATGATGATGTATCAGTGACAACAACAATATCAAACCAGCTCAACAACAATAACAAGAACTACAGAAATAATAAAAATAATGGTAATAATTTCTTTAGTTATATTAGATGTTCAAGGATTTAATTAGTTGCATGCATTCATTATTTATTTCCTAATACTTCTACAGTGTGTGTTTATATACACATTATTAAAGTATTGACGTTATCCACTGATGAATGTACGTATATCATATATTCATGTATTAATCTCTCTCCTTCCCCAACCTCTCTCTCTCTCTCTCTCTCTCTCTCTCTCTCTCTCTCTCTCTCTCTCTCTCAATTAATCAAGAATCATCCACCAATCCATTTATCCATCTACCTATTTGTCTTTCTGTCTGTAGTTTAATATATACTTATATTTTCAGTGCATCTTCTGTATGTTTGTCTGTCTGTCCATTTTTGATCTGGCTGTATGCTATAAATTTTCCTGTCCCTGTGCTTCCAGCAAGTCCTGGTACATATATACAGGCTGGTCCATATATATATCTCCTTTGACACTCATCTGAGCCATTTCTTGTGTGTTGCGGGGACGGCTTAGTCAGCGTTATCACTGTCTGTCTTGGTTCATGTATTCGTTTCCTGCTCTTAATGCCACACCAACGCCCACACCAGCAGACTGAGCCATACCACCAACACACACTGTAGTTATCGTCGTGAGAGTTTGTAGTGGAGCGCTTATTAGGTACCATGCTGTCGGTATCGGAATAGAATATTGTACAGTATTAAAGAAAAAATATGTGTGTGCTTGCATGAACCGAGTATGTATCATTTATGTATGTATGTATAGCCGCTCTCTCTCTCTCTCTCTCTCTCTCTCTCTCTCTCTCTCTCTCTCTCTCTCTCTCTCTCTCTCTCAATGGCCCTTGTATCTTTGTCCATCATTTTCTTCTCCTGGTTCCTCCCTCCTTCCTCCCACCGTCATAGTCGAATATTACTAGCTCACCGTTTCTCTTTAATCTGTCTCTCCGTCTCTCTGTTATCCCTCTTGCTTGTCTCCGTGTTTACCTTTTACAACCCAAGGACGATCTTTCTGATACATTTGTTTTCCTCATTTTGACAACTGAATAATGTATTTTTGATTCTGTAGATCTTGATAGCGTTGAGGTAAAATGGTTGTTATTTTTTGTATACCTTTTGACGACAAGAAATTTCCCAAACTTATATGAGGTTGTCAGGGGGTAGTGAGACTAAAGTCAAACAGATATCATCATACTGAACAAATGAAACCCTTGTTTTGAATTATTATTATATCTACCGGTATAATATTCTTGTAATCTGCAAACTATAGCACTAGCCGTGTTTGTGTGTGTGTGTGTGTGTGTGTGTGTGTGTGTAATTCACCGGGTCGGTCAGGATCACTTGATGATCGTGATCGTCAACTTTTACCCTCCCGGAAGGGAGCTGAGAGCTCATATAGTCCGATCTAAGGGCAAGGCTGTGACCTTCACACACGCACACACCCGTCCCCTTGCTCAAGGGGGACAGTAACCACCCACTTCGTCAGTGAAACTTTTCGCAACCTGAGCGAGGCGCGAACTCCCGTCCACCAGTGGGCAAGCGAGAACGTTACCACTGCACCAGCGAGCGGTGTGTGTGTGTGTGTGTGTGTGTGTGTGTGTGTGTGTGTGTGTTTAGGGCAGCCGAAACTGCGCATTCAGATCGAACCAAAATTGGCACAAAAATCGGGAAAAAAATCGCTGATGTGCAAAAACTTGATCCCATCTCGATTGAAAAACTTTAACCATATTTAATGAGCGATCACATTTGACCAAAAAACGCTACTCCCGGCTCCCAGCATAAGATCTCCATAGAATTTTTTGCCAATAGGTAGGACTAAGATATATTACAGGCCTAGCAGTAGCCGTGTGTCTGTGCGTGTATTTCGGACTTGCGTTCGGACAACTTGGGTTCCATTCCCAGAGCTGCAAATAACACGATCTATTGGTTAGCTGCAAAAAATCCAAGTGACAACGTTAGACTAGAACAGCACATAAACGGACCATCATGGGACCTTCTATGTCGCCTTGACGGCCGATAGTGACAACGTTACACTAGAACAGCACATAAGTGCGAGAGCCCTCCGCAGGAGCAAGTATGAGGGACCCGAAGGACCCACGAGCACTTGTATTTGCTATATGAGATAATTTCCAGTTGGAGAGGCGAGATGTAAGCTGGATTAGATACTTTCAGTATCAGCGTACCTTTTTAAGCTGATAATAAACGTTTGGCAGAAGTTAGGACAAAACAACTTTGACCTAAATGAAACGAAAGGTTAACCATTTGACCGCGGAAAAATTAATCATGTGTTAAACAGACTGCGCGCACGTGAGAAATGTGCTGACAACGCTTTGGAAGGGTTGTTGAGTGTGTTATTCAGCGAGTGAGAATTAAATAACGTAGTAGGATTGTTGCACTGGAAAGATTAACTCATTCACCTGAAAAATCTTTATACATAATACTTACGTCTGCTCTCAGTCCATCATATTTGTCTTAGGGGTTTCCCTAGCAGTGAAGGGGTTGATGAAGGCTTTGGCAGACCCTTCTAATTATGACATTTTCCTCTGAATCAAAAACCATTGTCTGAAGACAGCAAAGTTCAGCTGATAAGAACATTATCATTGGACTGCGTAACTATTATTATAAAAGACTGATAAATGAAGTACACACGCAGAGAGAGAGAGAGAGAGAGAGAGAATGACGAGATAGTTTATTAAATGATGGGTGATTAAAGTCCAATAAATATACTGTAGAATGACTGGATAAATGAAGGTAAGATACAGTGAAGGGAATCCTAACGTCTTCATTCCTTATCAATTTGACCAGTAACTTGGGCTATTAATGAAATGATGTTTTGCAGTCTTAAGTTCTTGTTGTCCGCTCTCAGCTGAATAAAATCATCTGGTGTTAGCTGGAGTAGAATCCTAAAGCCATCCCGATTAAGAGACGTTTAACACCTAGGTTCTAACGGGTCATTCGGGGCAATATACAATCATCTGACATAAGCTGCAATAGAGTATCACAGTTAACCCAACCATGCGTTTTGAAAATGTCTGTTGATATCATGAATAGTAAACTAAAATTATCACAAACATGAGAGGTTATGAGCCACAGTTGGCATAACTCATTCGCCATAATGACATTTTTCTTTTTTCATGATTGTTAATTTCTGAATCTTTCATTCACCTTAAAAAAAGACTTTAAAGCTAAAGGAGTTAGGTGTAGACCTAGTTAATTCCGACATTGCAGAAGGCATTCCATGTCGGACACTGAATGATGTTGATAGTATGTCCCCTCACATGTCAGTTTATGTTCAGCTTAATATACAAACCATTGACGTATATGGACTTTGATACACACAGACACAGCATAACAACACTTCAGCTTCAATCGACAGTGCTATTACCACAGACACCTCTTACTGATTAATACTTGACCACCATGAAGAAAAAGAGAAAATTCTGTCTATAAATCTTTCTGATGAGAACTGAGGTTGAAGTAGATTTAGAATAAAAGGACAGTTATGCAGGGTCTGGATAAATTAGATTAGGATAAATGAAGAACTGAATGTTTGAAGATTTCGGATAATAAACATTTTGAGTAACTACAGTTTTCAATAGGGAAAGACTTTTTATATGAAGTACAGATAACCTAGGTCTAAAAAAATTCGTTACATTACTGTATGACTAAATTACACATAACAAAAAGACATCGAACAACAAAAACCTTAATAAAGATAAAGTCAACATAAAATAGATTCAGGTAATTAAGTCCAGATGAGTGAATACACATGGAGAGTTTGAATAAATGAAATCAAGGTAAATGAAGAAGTTGGATAAAAGAAGAATAGCCGTTATATTAACTCTAAATTAATGAAGGCTAAAAATGAAGAGTCCGGGTAAATGAATCAAACCGATCTTCTTGAGTTGTTGCCAACTGGACCACAAAGTTGGAAAATAAGTGAAGAGGTAATTGACTAAGAGTTAAATGCAACTTTGACACAATACTGTCCAGATAAAGAAAGTTTTGGTAGACGAAAAGCCAAGGTCGGTGAAAAATCTGGAAGAATCAAGAGACTGAATCGATTTATAGTCTGGATAAATGAAGATTACAACTGATCGGCATGGTTAATGAAGTCAAGAGAATGAAGGAAAGTAGATAAATGAAGGCCACTAGATAAATAACTTCCCTAATAGATGGAAGCCATAAAAAATGCAAACATATAATATCAGCTGAACGATCTTCAAACAAATGAAGTATGAAAATGTAAAAGGCATGGGTGAAAATAAAAATGAATACACATAGCAGCCTTTATAGAAATGAAGCAGGGGTATTTAGTCGACAAATGAAGTGCCAATAAATGAAGATTCTGGTAAAACAAAAAAGACTCAAGGTAATTAAAGATGCTGTATAAAGAAGTAATACAATAACTCGTGAAAAATATTAGTGACTGGATAAGTGAAAGATACAGGACTTGAAAGTCAGGATATATTTAGTATACTTGTATCCGATTAAGGAAGACCCAAGTGAATAAGGAAAGCAAAGTAAATGAAGGCTCGTTAGATGGAAGGATTAGATTAATGAGGAGTGTGGATAAGTGAAGAATACTCTCGATAAACGATGACTAAGGATTCATGAAGGGTCCAGATAAATTAAGAGTCCAGATTAACGAAAGGCCTAAATGAGTATAGACTACTCATTACTGAATAATCCAGATGAATGGAGAGTTCAAATGTATGAGGATCCGAAAACCTGAACGTGGACTAAAGAGAAGCCATTTAGAACGGTTTCAGCACAACCGTATTTCGCCTCTCTCTGTCTCTCTGTCTCTCTCTCTCTCTCTCTCTCTCTCTCTCTCTCTCCGGGTTTCACTCAAAGCATCGTTCTCCACATATTTTCATTGACTTCATCTCTTTGTTTTTTATTGCGTGGTTTGTTTTAGCTCCTCTCCAGTTATTTTTGCTTTCATTTACTCATGGTATATTCCCCTGTTCCTTTCCCCATCCCTCTTTCTCGGGTACCCATGCTCTATTTCTATTCTCTCCTTTCTTTGCCCTAATTTTCTTGTTTGCCCTTTTATCCTCCTCTTCTCACCTTTCATAGTGTTCGATCCGCCCCTGACGGTAGCAAAGATGAAAGGGACCGTGGAGTTATTAACTTTAATGGTCAAGAACATGAGTGGAGTCACAGGGACTCATAAGGCTAATAGGCTTCATTACAAGGTATTTCGATCACAAAACATCAACATTATATCCAAACATCCTGATTATCGTGTTCATTACCGGTCCTCGAACCTTAATAAGGGCGAAGATAAATAAAAGATGCTGCGGTGACATAAATATGACTCCATCTCATTTATCCGCCGTTAAGCGAATACATAGCGAAGATACAAAAATCACATACAAATAAATATAGCAAGACTCGGCTGCCATTATGTAAAAAAAAAATGTATTAGAAATTTAAAATGATGCTCTAACTAACATGGTTTGAAAATGAAAGTAAAAGGAAGTAATATAAACATATGGAAAAACAATAATATTTGTCCACTTGAACACAAGAATATGCATCCAAAAAGAGTAATTGGTGCTGAAACATAAACACACACACAAAAAAGGCAGACTGTTTTGACACTAACAGACACAAGTGCCGGTAATAGTAATTGTTTGTGGTGCTCGTTATGTCCGCCAGTGACTGATAATTTGTTATGACTAGAACTGATATGACAGAGGTCATTCACAAAATTATAAATTAAGAAAGTAAATATTTTTTCCTTCGTGTTGCAATATGAAATATCCAAGCACGAGCGCCTTCCATTATTTTTCAGTAATTTTTCCTTGTTTTGCAATTAGCTTTTCTGGCGGAGGATATGGTGTGTAGGGCAGAGACTTCCCCTTTTTTGTCTCTAAATATTTAGTTATATTTTCTCTTACCTTTCTTCACTTCAGCTTCTTCTTATTTCCCATTTCATTCTCCAATTCTAGTTCTCCTCTCGTTTTCTCCTCTTTCTTCCCATCCCTTCATTTAACTTTTCTTTTACACTGTCCTTTACTTCTTTCCCTTCGTTTCACTTTCATATCACCTTCTCCTGTTCCTTCCATTCTCTCCTGAAATCTTCTCTCCTTTTACAGTACCATGTATCTCTGTAAGTTCTCATTTTCTACCCTCCATTTTTCTATTCTCTCACTTCCTCCTTCTTTACATTTTCCCACCTCCTCTCCCATCTCTCTGTCTTATTATTTCTATCTACTCTCCCATCTCTTCTTCTTCTTCTGCTGATAGTTACTCCTCACATCCCATTACCAGTTTCTCTTAGAATTTTTTTCGTTCTTTCCCCTGCCCTAAGAAAATTTACCCACTAGTTTCACTTTACCTCCTCCCCCTCTTGCTTTCTCTTGCTCCCTTTAATCACCTTTTACTTTCTCCAGCTCTTCCCTCCCTTCTCTCTTTTATCTCCATTTTTTTCTATCCTCCCTCCTATACTTCCCCTCCTCCTCACCCATCGGTCTTCCTCAACCTCTTCCTTCCCCTCACCCTCCTCTCCCTCTTCCCTTTGTTCCTTTCCTTCCTTCTACCCCTACTTTTGCCTCCGCTTCGCACCCCTTCCCCCCGTCCTCCAACCCTTGTGACTTCTGGTGTCACTCTGGCCTTTAAATATTTTTTGCCTGATGGACACACCTGCGAACATGGCCATCAAATCGTTTTCCATTCCTCCCGCTCCCTTCCGCTCCGCTCCTCTCTTTCATTTCCCTCTCCTCCTTTTCTTACACCTCTCTCCTCCCTCCCTCGGTATCAGCTCTCAACTTTCCCACTTCCCTCCAATTTCTTCCCGTCTCTTTACGTTCGTTCTCTCTCATTTCATCGCCAAAATTATCTTCCTCTCTCTCTCTCTCTCTCTTATATCTTCCCCTTTTCACTTTGTCTACTGTAAATTTTTCAGCCTACTTTTCACCAATCTTCCACCACTCCCTTCCGTTCATTCCTTTTCCTATCTCTCTTCTAGAAACCCCTACCTGTATGAGTTTTTCCCCTCCTTCCTCTTCCATTAAACTTTCCTTCACCTGCTACATTTCTATCCAATTATCATCTTTTTCACACGCTCGTCCCTTTCTTTACTTCTCTCCCCTGTCTTCCTTTACCCCTTTTATCATTTCTACTCCCCCTTTTCGTGGTTGCGCGACCCTGTCCTCTTACCTTCATCTCTTTTCATATTCTCACCTCCTCACCTCTCTCTTATTCCTTTCCACATCTTATCTTTCCCCCACTTACCTGTGCTTCTCTTCTCCTGTTTCCACACTACCACTTTGTCTGTTCCCTTTTCACTATACATATGGTTGTTTCTTTTCCCTCTCATGTCTCTCTTTCTCTTACAGCGCCAAGTTCCTGCTGCTCTAATTTCACCTTCTCTCCACGATACTGTCACTTCTTTTCTGGCCTTGCATCTCCCTAATTACACCTCTCTCTTACACACACACACACACACACACACACAAATCTTTATCTATGTTTATATCTATATCAATATCTATCTATCTATCTATATAATATATACATATGCAGAAATTCTCTCTCTCTCTCTCTCTCTCTCTCTCTGCTGAAGTTGTTCTTAACCTTTTTACTACCACGCCCCCTCTAGCAGTTGGTCCTTCCCTCCATGCCCCCCCTCACATCCCTCAACCAGCTTGATAAAATTCCCTCCCAGATTATAAAAACTGAAAAGAAATGTAAGTGTGTTTTTTAGTTTTTTATTGAGCATGAATTCTGTGCAGACACTATACCCAGCATATTTAATGAGGTTACTTTCTTACAAATCTAATGAGATAATTGACACTGCTTCTTAGCTACCAGATCTTGAATGCGTGGTGGAATGTCAGAGAGCAGTGCAAAGTAAGTCCCCTTCAACGTTCACCGGTTTCTGTAATTGGTCTTGACAGCAACGGAGAGCATGGAAAATGCAGCTTCACAAAGATGCGTGGATCCAAACATTGTCAGAATCCTAATTGCTTGATGCTTCGAGATCAGAGGGGTAAACAGGAAAGTAGCTTGACCCAGAACGTCTCAATATCCAGCTCTTTGAAGTCTTCCTCAGCTGAGGAGTTGAACTTTAACTCGAGAAACTCCTCTTGCACTTCTCATCCAAAAACATCAACTACTTCACATTGAAATGGGTTCCTGAAAGTGACTTTCCAGGCTTCACGCTTTCCTCATCTATATCTTGGAAGTATCTGATTGAATTCGGCTTTCAAGTCAGTCAGATGAGTGATTATTTGTTTCTTTTAACTCAGAAATCAAGGTAACTGTGAATAGAGAGGCAGAATCCAAGTTACTAAAACTGTTTCTGTATTTCCATTCTGAATTCGGAGATTTCCAGAGGTCGAGTTTGGCCATGAAGGCTCGAATGGTGTCGTGGTGCATGATGATGTTGATGTTTTTCCCTTGTAGTTTAAGGTTGATTGCATTCCAGCGCTTCAGAGATGTCCACCAGCTAAGCTAGAGATAGCAGAGAGCCTTCAGACTGGAATCTGTCATGAGATGTGCCTTCTAAGCTGCTATTCTAAAAATATTGCTACTACTCTCTTAGTTCTATAAAGTCTTCCAAGCATGTTTCCCCTTTGAAAGCCATCGTACGTTTTGTGCTTGAAAAACCAAAGGCTTGATGTTCAGATCTCCATATCCGTACACAGCAGTTTGAAGAGACTACTGTTTAAAGGGTACAGTTTTGATAAAGTTGACTACCTTGAGTAAGCCACATAGTTCAGGACATCCCTCATCTCTCCCATCAGGTAGAGTTCTGGATGCTAAAGGCTTTAAAATGAAGTATGCAGTGTGTACCAACAGCAGATTGGACATCTTTCTTTCACCCTTATTGATGAAACCAGACTGCAAACCAAGCACCTGGCTGGAGCTCCATCAGTACACACCCCCTACCCGCAAGTCCCAGGAGAGTTGGTTTTCCTGGAAAGAAGCTTTAATACCACATGAAAAATAGCTGCTGCTGTTGTATAACTTTCCAATGGGATGGCAGAAGAGCATTTCCAATTTTACGCTGTTTGCCTGACACGAAACGAGCATACATCAGTAGCTGAGAACAACGAGCAATGTCAGTCGTTTTGTCACACTGGATGGCAAATACAGGAGAAGCTCTTACTTAGTCAAGAATTTGATCTT
>NC_136957.1:26501884-26532669 GCF_032717465.1 Coenobita brevimanus | reverse complement strand
GTAGGTACTCTGGCTGGCTGATCGGTAGGCCGGAAGAGGTGTAGTGCTTAAGTGGGTTGATTGTAAGACTGGTAGATTTAAAAAGAGGTAGGTATGATGGGTAACGTGGTAAGTAGGTCGGTTAGTAGATTAATAGGTAGGTATTAAATTGATTGAATGGGAAGTAGATGATCGGATGGGAAGTAGATGATCGGATGGGAAGTAGATGATTGATCTTGCTGGTGAATCTCTTGAGTGTGTGGAAGAGTTTTGTTATTTGGGAAACATGTTGTGTGCTGGAGGTAGGGCTGGAGCTAGTTCTGTGGCTAGGATGAGAAGTGGTTGGAAGAAGTTCAGGGAGCTCTTGCCTCTCATGACATTGAGAGGACTCTCCCTACGTGCTAAGAGGTCTTTGTGTGCAGCATGTGTTAGGAGTGTCATGCTGTATGGTAGTGAGACCTGAGCAGTAAAGGAGGAGGATATTCGCAGGCTTAGACGTACAGAAATGACAATGATTATGTGGATGTGTAGTGCGTCCCTGTGTGCAAGGTCTGGGGGGCCTGGGTTTACGATGTAAGAATTGAGAGGTAGGATGGGACTGGAATGTATTGGTGTTGTGATGAGCAGAGGTAAATTGAGATGGTTTGGGCATGTGGAGAGGATGGGGGATGATAATTGGGTGAGGATGGTGAGAAATGTTAATATTGGGGTTGGGGTTATGAGGGGTAGACCGAGAAAGACATGGGACAAGGTCATTAAGTGTGACCTCAGGGTTAAGGGACTGAACAGGGAGGCTGCAATAGATCGTGCAGCGTGGAGAGCCGCCATTAGGTGACCAAGGCTGACTCATGCAAGCATGTTGGAGCCTTTAAAAATGAAACCATTATTATTATTACTCTTATTATTAGTATTATTATTATTTATGATTATTATTACTACTATGGTGAGTCTATCTATCTATCTGTTGCCAGACGCCTCGGTCCCGTTTGGGGTGGCCGCGAGCAGGTCGCCTCCAGGTCGCTCTGTCCCCCGCCATTTCACTGCCCTGCTCCCAACTCGCGCCCCCTCTCTCATGTGCCTCTCCGCCCCGTCCCTCCATCTCATCCTCGGCCTCCCCTCCCTCTTCCCCCCTGTAGCCTATACACTGTATATACACTGTATATGGCTAGTGAGGGAGCTGTGGTGGGGCAGCCGGTCATCCTGGGATTCCCCCACTGTAGCCATATCACATGTCACCGACCATAGAGGTAGGATGCTTTCTCAGGACCAGAGCCACTCGCTGAGCCCCGCTCCATGATCCTTACCCTGTGTCTCTGCCTTTCTTCTCTCTCAGTTTCTATATAAACTGCTGTATTTCCGAAACTAATTATGAAATTATTATGACTTTTGTTCCACACCACCACTGAGTGTAAAAATCAAGGAGAGTTTTCTGTATAAAGGTTTCCCCCCTTGTCTGAGGGCAGGTCAGTTCTGCGAGTGTATAATTATAGGTCAGGCGGAGGTATCGGCAAGGCCGCACTCCCGCTCATATGCCACATTTAGGAGGGGGGAAACCTTTATACAGAACTCTCCGGTTGATTTTTACCTCAAAGGTGGTGTGGAACAAAAGTCATAATAATTTCATAATTAGTTTTGAAATACACCAGTTTATATAAAAACCGAGAGAAAGAGAAAGCCAGAGACACAGGGTAAGGATCATGGAGCGGGGCTGCAGCGGTGGCCGATGGTCGTGACATGTGGATATGGTGGGGGAATCCCGGATGACCGGCTGCCCCACCACAGCGTTCATTTCTCGCTTGACTATAGTGAGGGAGTGATCGCCCTCTACCTACACAGATCAAAGCCCTCGGGAGCAGGGGTGGTTGCTTTTCAGGCAGAGGAACTCCTTGAGATTGAAAATGGCTGGGAAGCATGCCGGCACGTGACTGGCTACAGCATAGCTGGGTCTTTTGGGTGTGGGCAATCAGGCAAGTTAGCTGCCTACTGCGACTGCAACACAATGGCGAGTGTTCAGGAAGTTAGCCAAAGAAACCTTGATGGACTCTGAAAGAACAATAATGGCCCCTAGTCCCGTGCAGCCCTTAAATGGGCAGGGGGGTGCTAAGAATCTCACGGCTGCCTCAATTACAATCTAATTCCTTTGTCAATGCAAAGGAAATACAATTAAAATTGGTAACTGGAATGTGAGAATGCTAAATCATGACAGTAAAATCGATGAGTTAGGGAAGGTTTTTCAAAATTATGGACTTGATATTTGTGCTCTGACAGAAACTAGATTAACTGGAGTCGATAAGTTGGATTTGGAGGATGGTATACGTTTACTGATATCTGGCCGACAGGGACGGAATGCATTATCAGGGAATAGGATTGTTGCTGGGGTTGTAAGGCAAATAAGGCTTTATGTGAGTGGGATCCTATAGATGAGCGATTGTTATATGCACGGTTTAAATCAAATCATGGCAACATCAGTCTGTTTGTGTGTTATGCACCTACTAATGATGCAATATGAAAGGAAAGACACATTTTATGGGTGCAAGTAGGAGTAGGAAGGGTATAAAAATCATGATGTTTTGATCTGCGTTGGAGACTTTAATGCAGTAATGGGCTGTTCAAATAGGGATTTGAGGCATGTATGGGTAAGATGAGTTGGTAGTAGGATGAGTGAAAACGGAGGAGGTTTGGAAGCTTCTGTCTAGCAAATGACCTAGTCATCGGGGCACACTCTTTCAGCATTGCAATATACACAAGACTACTTGGGTGTCGCCGTGGAAAATATAAAATCAGATTGATCACATTGCTATCAGTAGGAGGCATAGAAGTTTTCTGCTAGATGTTCATGTTAAACGGGGAGCGGATATTGGTAGTGACCATCAACTCAGCATTGCAAAAATAAGGTTTAAACTTAAAAATCAGAAGAAGGAAAAAATCTGGTGTTGGTAGATACGATATTGTTAAGCTTTAGAAGGGAAGGAGAAGAAAAGGAGGAATTCAGATTAGAATGCAGAAATAGGTTTTTGGTGTTGGAAACGTTGGAAGAGGGGGAGAGAAGTGTAGATGAGATGTGGGAGGATGTGAACAAAGTTTTGCATGAGACTGCTGAATGTACGATTGGAAGGAGACATAGATTCTGGAGAAAGAAATGGATATCAGAGGAAACGTGGTATTTGATAAAAAGAGAGGTGAGGGCTAAATTGAGGAGTGAGATGCAATGCGTTGATGAACGAGAGATTGAATTAGCAAGAGCTGCGTACTGAGTTTGAATTCAGTAGTAAGGTTAGCTAGGAGAGATAAAAGAAGATGTGTGGATGAAAAGGTTGCAGAGACTGAAATCTTAATAAACAAAAATGATGGACAGAGACAAAGAATAGCATATGAATCGATTAGAGAACTTAGTGGTAATGCAGGTAAACGCAAGAAAATACCAGTTAGAGACATGGAAGGAAATTTATTGACCAAAGATGGAGATATTAAAAATAGATGGAAAGAGCATTTTGAGACAGTTCTTAATAGACCAATACCACCAGAAGAGGATATACCGTCTGCTCAGGAAGATTTAAATATAGAAACAGGAGAGTTGAGGCTTGCAGAAGTGGAGAAAGCAGTAAAACAGTTAAAGAATAATAAGGCACCAGGGGAGGATGGTTTATTTCCGGAAATGTTTAAAGTGGAGGGGGATAGATTAATAATGATCTTGACCAAGCTATTCAATAAGATATGGGTGACGGGGTTACTACCATCAGTTTGGAAGAATGGTGTAATTGTTAAAGTTCCGAAGAAGGGAGACCTGAGTGAATGTGGTAATTGGAGGGGAATCTCTTTGTCCCCAATAGCTTTGAAAGTTTTCAGTAAAGTGTTGTTAAATAGGTTGGAGCCGGTGGTTGAGGGTATTCTGAGGGATGAACAGGCTGGTTTTAGAAAGGGACGTGGTTGCAATGATCAGATCTTTATAGTTAGGCATTTGATGCAGCAAGTTAATGAAATGAGAGTACCGTTAAGTCTTTGTTTTGTTGATTTTGAAAAGGCTTTTGATAGTGTTTCGAGAGAGACTATGGGGAAGATCATGAGACATTATGGAATACCAGAGGAGTTTGTGAGGGTCATTATGAACATGCATGAGGACACATTTTGTAAAGTGATGGTTGATGGTTGTCTGAGTGATTCGTTTGAAGTCAAGTCCGGAGTAATTCAAGGTGGTGTTCTATCGCCTTTACTATTTATATTGGTCATTGATTACATTATGAAACGCGTTGGAACAGAATCCGGTGCAGGTATACTTTGGGGAGAGAACAGGAAACTTTTGGATTTAGATTATGCAGATGATATAGTTTTGATTTGTGATGGGCCAGAAGAGATGCAGAGTGTTGGACTGTTTGGTGAGTGAAGGTCGCAAGGTGGGTTTGGTTATTAATTGTGGAAAAACTGAAATAATCAATATGAATATGGAAAATGCACAGGAATGTGTAATTGGAGGTATGGTTGTAAAGCAAGTTGATAGGTTTAAATATTTAGGTACTTACTTAGCCAAGGATGGTTCTTTGAACTTTGAATTCGAGGAAAGGTTAAAGAAGGCTAATCAGGCAATGGGAATGCTTAAAAATATTTGGAATAATAACAATTTCTCTGTGCATACAAAAATCAAACTTTATAAGGTAATGGTTAGGAGTATCTTAATTTATGGACACGAGTCTTGGTACAGCACAGTGACTATGGAAAATAAATTCTTGGTGTTTGAAAATAAAGCACTTAGAAGAATATTAGGAGTTAAGTGGTGGGAAAGGATACCAAATAGTAGAATTAGAGAAATAACGGGAGTGCAGCCGATCGATGAATATGTTAGATTCTCACGATGGAAGTGGCTAGGACATGTGTATAGGAGACAGGGAATAGTACGAGGTACACCAGGGTGGGTGGCACTTGGTAGGAGAGGTAGAGGAAGGCCTAAAGAGACGTGGGTGAGGACAATGAGACGAGAAGCTGGAGATGAGTGTTGGGGAGATCTTGAGGAGTTAGCACAAGATAGGATGTGGTGGTGTGAGTTCATCGAGGCCCTATGCATCCCCGAGGGTGCCACAGGAAATGATTGATTGATTGATTGATTAAAGTTGGTTAGTTAGTTGATTCATAGGTCTGACTAAGGTTGCTTGGAGGGTAGGTTGGCAGTGAGGTAGGTCAGTAGGTCTATTACGGAGTTGAATGGTAACCAGAAAAATATGTAGGTAAGTGGGTACTTTTGTAGGTTGGGAGGCAAGTAATTAATTACGTGTGTACAGTAGTTATACAGGTGAATAAGTAGAAAAGTGTATGATTCGGTAGACAGGAAGGTATGTGGAGCAGCATGATGGTAGATTAGGAAAGAAATGTATGTATTAATTGATGGCAAGTGCAGATAGATAGATAGACAGAAAGATAGACAGATTGAAAGAAAGATAAATGGGTAGGTATATATAAATAGATAGGTAGGTAGATTATGATACAGAGAGATATATATGTTTAAATTAGATACAGACAGATTCACAGATGAGAGATATAAACATAAAAAGACGTAGTGGTAGAACAGCAGGCAAAAATGATCAAAGAAACATACAGGAGAGAGTCTAAAATGGACAACTTTACGCTAATATCATAAACTCCCTTCGTTACAGGTTTATGATATTGACTTACTTTGTGATTAATGACTTTACAATATCGAGTCATTTTTCATTCGTAACTCACACCCACCTCTCTCTCTCTCTCTCTCTCTCTCTCTCCATCGTTCAACATAAAAGGGATGGCAATTTCATCCACCCCTCAAAAATTAGGTGAAGTCTACGGGAAACCCCACCCACATTTTAGCACCAGGAGACAACGTACAGATCAGATGAAGGTTATGATGCCACCGTCCCTTATACTAGATTTGTATTAGAGTTACATTACAATTATGCCGAGTTATGGGGTAATCTGCCTTGGAGGTGGCTGGTCGGAAGTAGTGGTCATTTGTCTGTGGCTGGATTATGCCAACATTGCTCTACACAGGAAATTGGTGTCGTTGCTCAGTGTCGTGTGTGTGTGTGTGTGTGTGTGTGTGTGTGTGTGTGTGTGTGTGTGTGTGTGTAAGAGAGAGAGAGAGAGAGAGATGAGTGTTTCGTCGAGGGACATTTTTATTGGTCCGTTTGGAGACTGAAAACTTATTCGATAGACTGATTAATATGTAGATGCCTAAACAGACAGACAAACATACAAACATATGCACTAGTAATTAGGATGAACTATACTGATTAATATGTAGATGCCTAAACAGACAGACAAACATACAAACATATGCACTAGTAATTAGGATGAACTATACGTTAACAGAAGGACAAAGTTATAGCCATGTATTCAAGTAAGTAGTTCAATGGTAAGGACAAGAAAAACCGTATAGAAAGATAGATGGATACATAGGGAGGTTAAATGACTAACTGAGTGAATGGCAGAGATGCTCAGATACAGAAATGTAAGCCAGCACATGTTTGTTGCTTATTCGTCATGAGTCCAATGCTGGCAGAATGTCATGAATCGGCAGTGGCCAGCTGCCTTCTTACCAAAGGAGACATTTGTATGTGTACACAGTGTAGTCATGACATTGGCCAACACACACGACGGACACCCTACCTTTACCCTGAAAGACTGTGTAAGAGTTAGATATCAGCTAGACTCCCTGGATTTAACACCACTGATCTCTCCATAAAGCATCAGGTACCAATACGGAGTCTTTAAAAATAACCTGAAATCCTGATGGTATATCTACGGACCCACATCTAACATTTTGGTGGCACTGAGGTCAAGAACACGCCTCATTTGAAGTCTGTCTACCGTCAAATCCGATAGCCTGTAAATAGACTGTCTGCCATCTGTCGCCAACTCTGGCTGTCATAGGACCTGTCTGTCATATAGCCCGTCTGTCACCCAGCCTGTCTGTCATGTAGCTCGTCCGCCATCGACCCTGTCTGTCATGTAGCCCGTCCGTCATCGAGTCTGTCTGTCATCAGCCCTGTCTATCACCAAGCCTGCCTGTCACCAAATCTTCATCCCGACCACGATTCTGCTGACTGTCAAACCTCCAGTGTCGCGGTGACCTGCAACTCACCCTCGTCACCTCCCACCAGCTATCAGTACCAACTCACACCATGCCCAATGATATATGCTGTATCAGTAGGTCATGAGTTAGAATCATCCAGTAAATCTTTTTTTCTATTATCTCCAGACCAGAAATCTTAATACATTATTTTTTCTCTCTCTCTCATCTCTTATACGATTGACTTAACTGTATTTAAAATAACTTCCCCAGATTATTTTTCATACTTTCAATTCTCTTTTGCTATATTCATCCACATGAACACTTCATTTAGAAAATTAAAATATATATATATATATATATATATATATATATATATATATATATATATATATATATATATATATATAATACCCTCCTTTGTTAACTGTTGTACATAACACTTCATTTTAGTTAAAAAGAAAATATATCTTCATATGTATTCACATACTTAATATTTTCCTTGCAATTTTTTTCGTTTTCTCCAATTAATTTCTTAACTACTTTCCCTTACTTTAAGAAGATTCATTTATCTGAACACGATACACATACTTCATGAGGTAAAGTAAAACCGACCCAGATTGTAAGCTCACACGACAGTCTTACTTGTCTGAGACGTGGAAAGACTTGTCCGTTGAAAAATATTCAGTCAGCTAACTTACAGTCATATCATACCCCCAGTGCATCACACATTTCTCAGTTATCTTCAACTAAAGATCATTTTGGGAGATGCATCGCGCATTAAATTTGCGGGAATGAATCCTGCGATTAGCGTGAATGATAATCATTAGCGATGTCCAGTCTGCAGTTACAAAGGACTTATGACAGACAGTGCTAAACTGCCTATCGTCGGAACCGATTAGATGATGGATACTCCCAAGTCGGATCTATCATAAGGTGTAGATTCTTTGAGAAGTTTAATTCCTTTGTTGGATGCAGTAAAAGATTCGTAGACTTTTTTTTTTTTTGTAACCACAAGAGAGCAGGATGCTTGATGAACGTTTACAGATTACTGCAAAATATGAGACAGGATATGTTCATCCCTTCAGAACAAAATACACTGTTAGAAGTGGCAGCTGTGTCAGCAGCAACAGAAAAGTAAATCTCAGAGGCATTACGAAACAGTCTGTGGGCAGAAACTGATGATAAGGGAAAAAACACTTTAACACTAAAAAATGCAGCAATGTTATTTAGTTATCTCAGATTCTTCAATTGTCTTATCATGGACGAATTAGATGCTGCATTAGAGATTCAGTTTTCTCCTAGGGATGACATTATCAAGTTAGCTATATACAGTAGACAGAAGAGAAACTTGGTATCATACCTACTTAAACAGTACGTACAGTTCAACCAGTTACTGTACTAGTTCTGCACCACAGTCTTTGCAGTCACAAGGTCAAGAACACTGCTCACGTCCACTCAGTAGACAAAACGTTACACCACGATCACCAGCCATGTCAAGTGCAACACCTGCGTCGCAAAGCAATTTTTCTCATGACCGAGCCAGGTCTATACAAGCAGAATTAAGACAGTTTGTTGGTACCGCAAATGAATAGGTCATCACGCAGCTCATTGTTATAAGAGGCTGGGAGATGAACGAGGACACAGGCGTGATAGCAGATCACCTTCACGATCGCTTAGAGTAAGTCCTGTACACACCATACAAGATATTATCGTTCAACTAGCGAATGCCGTGCCCTTGCCAATACGCAGTTGGGGGAAACCCCCAGCCAGAACCAACAGAATCCTCCATAATGACGCATAATTCTGAGCTCCAAATGTACCAGATTGGTCCTCTGACTCACTCCTGTGTAGTTATCTCAGGTAATTTTGAAGGAGTCCCTACATCTTTTTTTTTTTATGGACTCTGACTCTTTGGTGAACTTAAAAGCTAAGTCCTCCCTAAACAGTATTAAAGGAATGATGAAACAGGTATGGATCCTTGAGCCTCCTGTCATTCGTCTCTGTGGTGTTGACGGCTCAGGATTTTATGTGAAGGGTAAGATAACTCTTGAAATGCAACTCGATGAATAAATAAAACCTTTAGTAGCTGAGTTTTATGTCACAACCAAACCTCTGTATCATGCAGATGTTTTGATTGGTACTGACACCATAGCTCAACATTTTATTGAACTGATGATACCTGCTTGTGGTAGTATTACAGTAAAGGGACTTTATGTATCAGTCATGAGCTCCCCACCCTGTCCTTTCACATGTAAATTTGGTGACTGCCTACCGTAACTCCTACTCCATAGACAACAGTAGAGAGTAATGAAGATAATTAAGTATCTCATGAAACCAACTCTAACAGCGACACGAAGGTTGACTCATCTACGTCTTATCTGACCTCCTCGAGGAGTCTGAATGACATTTTGCAAAATATGGAGATGAAACGAGCAGTGACAATATGGTGAACGATTTTGTTGCCGCACGACTTCACGAAAGTCTCTGTCCGTGTTGTACGTGCAAAAGAAGTAGTGAGTGTATTAGTCTTACCTGAAGCGTGTTGTGTGAATGGTTTTACATGCAAGTCAGAACTTCGTTCCATATTGGTGGATGTTACTGTATGTGTTATCTTTACCTACTAATTGTCACCAATGCTCCACGAAAGTTAAAAGTGATACAAAGATTGGCGATTTCCTGGGGTATCAATCGGCCATAAAGGTGTGCCAGGATATACCATTCTCTGTGACTGGTAAGGATGATGACGATGATTTACCTGGACTATAAACCATTGAAAACTCTACGGACTCTGCTGCGACACCTTCAACTAATCTCACCTTTCACATAAAACCGGGCAGCTTCCCTCAGTATAAAGAACAATTAATTAATCATTTATAAAGCTATAGAGATGTTGAGGCCATACCTGGTGAACCTATGAGGAAGACCAGTTTGATAAAATACCGCAATGAATTAATTCCTGATGTGCAACCAATTTATGTCCCGGCATATACATTACCCATAGCTTACTAAAAGACTCTGACAAGAGAGTACAGGATATGCTTAATCAGGACATCACTGAACACTCTGCAAGTCCGTGGAATAGTCCGCTTTTCCTAGCCACCAAAAAAGAGGTGAGTTTAGACCCGTAGCTGACGATCGTAAAGTAAACTCTGTCACTGTACCCGATCGATTCCCATTACCAGTCTTAACAGATTCACTGGAATCACTTAGAGATCGAGCTGGCTGGATGAATGTTGTGAGAAGAAGCGCATGATCAGGGATTTGGCACCACTTTTTAACATGGCAGCGTCTGGACTGACTTAGTTGGATACGTTTATGTGAAGCTACAGAATGTGGTGAATGTTTTTGACGTTTATGATAGAGCCAGGATTCCGGGGGCTTGAATGATGAGTGAATGGAAGCGTGGCCCATTGGACTGGGCAAATTTGGGCTGTCTGGACACTGCTACTCCTCACCCTGCCCTAGGGTGGGAAAGGAGGTTCGGATAATGATGATGATGATGACTTAGGGATAATAACGTTGTTTTCACTTCCCTTGACTTACTTAGTGGCTACTGGCAAGTAGAAATGGAAGAGTCGTCTCGCCCTGTAACTGCATTCAGTACCTCTTTTGGTCACTGTCATTTCAAAAGACCTCCTTTTGGTCTTAGAAATGTCCCATCATTATTCTTGAGGATTATCCATTGTGTATTCAGTGGTATGATTGGTCATGCCCTTTTGCTTATTTAAATGACACTCATTCTAGTGAGTAAATCAATCCCTAATCATTTTGCCAAGCTACACAAGTTTTTGATTGCTTCCAAATGGCAGGTCTAAAGGTTAAGCTCAGTAAATGCAACGTTCTAAGTAAAAGAATTATATTTCTGGGACATGTGATTGATGCTGAAGGAATTCATACCTCAGATGAGAAACTTATGGCCGTTTCTAACTTTCCAGAACCTACCAGTACTGATAATGTAAGAAGGTTCCTTGTATTGAATGGCTACTATAGGTGATTTATTCAAGGTTATGCACAGATTGCCGCCCCTCGTACTAAATTTCATAAGAAAATTAAACCTTTTGTTTGGACTAATAACCAGTCTCATGCCTTTGAAACACTGAAGACAAAACTTATTCATGCCCCAGTCCTAGCATTCCCTGATTTTAAGAAACCTCTTCTTTGTACAGATCCGGGGTAGGTGTGGTGTTGATGCAGATTGATCATGCAAAGAGGAAACGCGAAATTGCGCGTGCTAGTCTTGCCCTCACTGCCGCTCAGCATAACTACAGTGTTACTGATTGGGAGGCTTTGGCAGCTGTCTGTCCTCTTAAACATTTTAGAGACATAATCTGCGGTTATCCAGTGTATATCCAAACAGATTATCTCCCGCCTTGCGACTTACTCAAAGGAAAAATCTTACTGGACGTCTAGGACGATGGTAAGTTTTTAATTCAAGACTTCAACGCAACCTTTGAGTACGTGTTTGGCAAATTAAATGTAGCTGTAGTTGCCATTTCGCGTCATGTAACCGCTGCAGTCTCCCCATATCAACAGAGTGAAGTTCCTTGGACCACTCTAACTTCAGATGTTGTTTATAATTGTCAGCGCACAGACCCTCTGTGGTGTAAGGCTATTTACTTCCTCGAGTCAGGAGACTCCTCGACCTTACCTACTCTGCCAGTGTCAGTAGATGATCTCGTTATGCAATGATATCGTTTATAAGAAGACATTCCATACCGGTAGGGACATACCTAATAGAGAGGTTTGTCAACTTGTTCCCACTGATTTAATTCCTGCAGAACATCATGTCATCCATAACATACCTCATGCATCCCATCCTGGAAAAAAATCAGTATTTGAGACATGTGCGTCTCTCATTTTATTTGGCCTTCTATGCGTAAGGACGTCAATGTTCACTGTGATTCCTGTGCCACGTAATTGTCATAAGAGGTCAGCCGGATTACCAGTTCCACTCTTGCAGTATCCAGTTCCATCCTGTCCAAGGGAAACTGTTTCTATTGACCTCCTTAAACTGCCTCTCACGGAGACTGGTGCAGAGTATTTGTTGGTGGCAGTTGATCATTTCTCACGTTTCTGTGTTCTCGTAGCTCTCCAAGACAATACTGTTACAAACATTCCACATGCCTTCATTGATCATGTTATTTGTTCATTCACTACGTCATCCACTGTAATTATCAATAATGGCACAGAGATCAAAATATTCTTCTTGTTGAGATGTGTAAGCAGTATAGGATCAATAAATGTAATGCTTCCAGTGCCCTTGTCGATAGGCAAAATCGAAAGATGCTGGAGTGCTTCAGGTCCTTAGGTTCTCAAAGCACCTGTTGGTATTAGTGGATATCCAACGTTGCGGCCTCAATCAAGTACTCCTTCAATAAATCCATGGACAAAACTCCTCTCTTTGTCTTACATGGATTCGAAAAAAATGGCCCTGTTCAATGCTATTATCGAATCCTAGTCCACTCAGTAATTTGGATGATTATGTGAAAGTGAAACTGACAGACTTCCAGAAAATACACCTTATCTAATGAGGATATGATATATCGCCAGCATAAGTCTGCATCGCCTGTCGACATTAACCTTGGGGACTTAGCATTTGCTCGTTCATATACACGTAGTTCAAAATTAGATGATAAATTTACAGACGTACACAGCGTGATATCTTCTAACAGTAATAAATTTGAGATTAAGGACTTGTTGTCATCTGGGATTACAAGTAAGTTGGTCCACGCAGACGATCTTATGGGAATCCCAGGTACTTCGAGTGGGAGGGTAATCAGGAAAATAATGCATCTTCTTTATTTTCTTCTTCTTCCTCCTCCTCCTTCTGCCCTTACTTCCCCTTCATCACCTTCTCCTCTACATGTTAATGAGTACAGACAAAATCTTCTCTCAGCAACTTGCACCTCTGTTCCTTGTGTCCGTTCCATTCAGCAGTTCTGGACAATAACCCGGATTCCTTTTATGAGTAAGATGTGAAGAGAGTAGGCAGCTTGATGACACTAGCTGTCCATGGTTCATCTCTAGGTGATACGGATAGAAATGGGGTCCTTCACCCAGGGGGCAACTGGTAAACCCTGGGGAGAAGTAATGTTAGTGGGAAAAGTCATCTGTGTTACCAGATAGTCATCATCATCACCATCATCATCATCATTATCATCATCATCAACCATTACAAGTCCACTGATGAGCAAAGGCATCCCTCAACCGTCTCCACGACTTCCTTGACTGAGCCAATCTCTGCCACGTTTTTACCTGCAGATTTCTCAATGTCATCTCTCAAACTGTTGTCTGGCCTTTTTCTGTTATGCTTACAATTCCTTGGTGTCCAGTTAGCCAGCCTCTTGCTCCATCGGTTATCCCTTATTCTTGCTACATGGCCTGCCTACCTCCATTTCTGTCCTTTATAATTTCTGTAATGTCTTTGACTTTAGTTTGTTCTCTCACCCAAGTTGATCTTTTCCTGTCTATTAAAGATTTTCCCAAAACTGACCTTTCCATTTCTCTCTGAGAACGGATTAGTTTATTTTTCATCGATTTTGTTAGTTTCTAGGTCTCACAACCGTGCGTCATAGCTCTGACTGAACATTTGTTATATACTCTTCATTTCAAATATGAAATGAAATTATTAGAAAAATGTTATTACAGAAATACTGTACATCACCTTCCTATAATTAATGTTGGAAGTAGAGAATTCGTCATTTGTCATGCTGCCATATACCTTATCCCGATGTCAGATCCTCGCTTAATTTTACAATGGAGTCGCACTAACTTTAACCATAATTCTGTTTCTTTTCTCTAGTCCAGAATTGTACAATCCTGTACTGGAAGTTACCTTCCTTTCCACGACTATCATGGCCCATAGTCCTGTTCATTCTAAAGTCATCCTTGCTCTCATCCAACTAATTCTCTTCCCTCTACATCACAATGACTCTCTTTATACGGACTCTATTATGCCCTTCTCAGGCTTAGAAAAGTACA
Source organism: Coenobita brevimanus (assembly GCF_032717465.1). Lineage (NCBI taxonomy): Eukaryota > Metazoa > Arthropoda > Malacostraca > Decapoda > Coenobitidae > Coenobita > Coenobita brevimanus. Next base: position 26,518,673 of record NC_136957.1, on the reverse strand, counting down.
GTCTTACAATATAATAAAATACACTGCATTTGTGTACTCGAAATTCTTTCTTCTGTCTCACTACCATATGTCTCGTCTGCTCTCTTCCATTCATGTTCGTCCTCTGTTCAAACGCTTCATCCTTGTCCTGTGTTTTCCTTTAGTATCTTCCCCATGAAAGCTGTTCCTTGTGAGAAAGCTGTAGTCCAGATATCTCACTTCCTTCATTTTTTTTTTATCAGCTCTCATTTTATACGTCTATCCACTTATTGCATTCACCGTAAGAGGATTGTTTTATTCATGGCGATTTTTGTCCATTGCAGTGTTAAACGTATAATAACGAAACACCCACTCCATGAAATTAGGTTACAACATGAAACAAGGAAAACAGTGAAACTTGTAAAATGTGAAAGTGACGAGAAGAAATTTCAACCTGACGCTGAAGCTGGAGAGATCTGAGTGGGAGTGTGATGAAATGGGTAAGCCAACGGCCCCCTCCACAATACAGTGTTGATTTTTGTGAAGACGTTTGGATACTCGACAATTATGTGAACATTTAGTTATTACAAGACCTTCTTCTCTCGCGATACCTTTGTGGTTCGCGTACAACTAGTTGTAATATTAATGTAATTTAATTATTACCCGTCCCCGCCCCGGAGGGGCTCGGGGACGGGTATTGTTTCTCGGTTTGTCTGTTTGTTTGTCTGTCTGGCTGGCTGTCAACAAATTTACGCGAAATATACTGGTGAGATTTTGACCAAAATAACAGGGATGATGGGCTATTACCTTCTGATCACCTGATAAAATTTTGAGCCAAATTAGGCCAAGGCCCAGGCTCTAGGCCCCCAAAATGTATTAAAAAAAAAAAAATGTAAAAAAAATCGTTTTTCGTCATAACTCCTTTCAAATTCGTCATATCGACAAGAAACCAAAACCTAAAGATGCATCTTTCAAATGTGCATCCAATAACAAGCTTCATTACATCGGGGGGGGGGGTCACCCCCCAGTTAGCGGTGGGGGGGATCAATATCAGGTGGGTCGGGCCTAAAATATCAAATGGACACAAACTCGTCAATTTTCACCCGATTAACTCTAAATTTGATATGTGACATCTTTGACTAGATATCCTGCTGTGTTTATACGTCAGCACTAAAATGACTGCCAGGGACGGGTTTACTGTCCCTTGGCACCGCTTCATGTTCATCACTGTGACAGATACCAGTGTTGTATCATTCTCTTATATATGTACATTAATTTAGTTAAATATTCTCCATGGTAATTAGTATGGTCTTACTATTGGTATAGTATATTGTCATATCATATTCTTATTTACTTAGAGTATCAGTATTATCTTACTATTTGTCTTCTAATCTCTACATATATAACATGTCGGGAGACATCTTTTTCTCCGGAGAGGAGACAAGTGTAAGCATGCGGATGCTTGTTGCTTATTTGTCAGGAATAAAATGCTGGTAAACAGTCATGAACCGACAGTGCCAGCTGCCTTCTTACCAAATCTGCTGAGGAGGCAGTTCGGTGTACACAAAGTAGTCATAACACTGAACAACACACACAAAGGAAACTCTACCTTTACCCTGAAACACTGTTTGAGAGATAGATATCAACTAGACTCTGTGGGTGTGACACAGCTAAGCTCCCAATAAAGCATCTAGTAGCAATACAGAGTCATTAAGGAAAACCTGAAGTCGTGATGGTATATCTACGGATCTACATCTCACATACAGACCGACAAATAGACAGATAGATACGTAGACTAACTGACAGCCACACTTATAGACTGACAGACAACCTGTTCGAAGGGGGAGAGAGAAAGAGAGAGAGAGAGAGAGAGATGTAATGTTATAACGGAGAATGGGAGCCTGAAGTAAATCGGTGGGAGCAGAACTACTGAGATGACGCACTTTTGACTCCACAGGGTTTAGATATATTTTATGTAGTAGGTCACACACACACACACACACACACACACACACACACACACATACACACACACCACTGGTGAGGAGGTGGGCTCTCCTCTGTTATGTGTAGTTCCCAAGGAGCGCTGTAGTTCAAGACCCTCAGCTGGTTTGACACCGGAAGATTGGGAGCAGACATTTTAAAGTGTTCTGTATAATGAACCTATTTTAAGTATTATTTAAGCCAAAGGAATCAGGAGCAAAATACAGTCTACTTCAGCGGCTTTTTCTATTATTAATTCGTAATTATTCCTCCCTGTTACCTTAGTTTTGGTTATGCGTATAACCAGACCCGAGATTTTTTTTTTTTTCTTTCAGCTATATTTTAATGTGTTCCTGAATTTCTGATACTGTAAAATATAAACCAGTTCTTCTTTTGGAAGGCAAGCGCCTTCAGACAAAGGGAGCCCTCTTAAGTGGTCGTTTGTATTGCTTGTGCCAAGACCCGGCCCTGGTATTATCAGCTTTGGTTCTTCTCTCATTTTACTGATCCGTCTGATGCACAAGCCAACATCTAGTCCATCCGTAATGACTTGCACTAACTTGTCCGGCACCTAAGTTCCATCCGTAATGACTTGCACTATCTTGTCCGGCACCTAAGTTCCATCCGTAATGACTTGCACTATCTTGTCCGGCACCTAAGTTCCATCCGTAATGACTTGCACTATCTTGTCCGGCACCTAAGTTCCATCCGTAATGACTTGCACTATCTTGTCAGGCACCTAAGTTCCATCCGTAATGACTTGCACTAACATGTCCGGCCACCCAACATAATCCTTGACATTTTTAGCCAAGCGTTGTCAACATACCAGGCGCTGTTTTTCTTGCATTAACTCATCATCCACGACTCTCTTGATATTTTTTTTGGATGACCTTTTGTGTTTATAGGAATACGAGGCGGGGGGGGGGGGGGGGCTTGAGGGCTGCAACCCCTTCTGGACCTGGAAATGTGTCATTTGTCAGGCCAAAAGCTGACTGTTCAGCATGGATCCTTCTGATGTACTGATATCTTTAAATGGATCTATGATTGGAGCTATTGGGAATCCTCAATTATTACGAGGATATTCTTTCTAATGCATGAGGGTAAACTGATTTAATTATTTTTGCTTTATTCTGAGACATATTAATTGCATACCATCAATTATCATTATTTTAATAACAATGTGAACATAATGTTTGAAGCAAAAATTTTTATTCCTGAGAAACTATGTATGCATATGTTTTACACTGCTCGTATGCTCATTGTACTAAGCTTATTATGACATGGTATTCAATCAGGAAATTAGAGCAATTTAGAACATTTTTGGAGCGAACTCCTTACTATTCCTCATAAAATACCTGCCTATATGATTATATCTCATGATCTACAATATTATTTTAGTAACATATTCTTCTGTCTCAATAAGTAAACTGAAGAGGCATCTTTAGTATTTTGCAACAACATAGATGAAGCACTCAGAAAGTACTTCTTTCGCTTTCCCTGAAATAATTATTGCCTTCCATGGACCAGAGGATTAGGATAAACTTGGGCAAGAAGCATATTTCTACTATTCTCCTACTGTCTAATTCCAAGAAGCCTTGACTTAATAGCGCTTCATCCAATATTCTAAAAGATGACTGCAACATTAAGTAAACCTTTGCAAAGAATAGCAGTTCCAAGCTAACCCTGAATCGAGTGGACCTGACGTTACTGCTTGAGATCGGTAACAAGACAAATCCATTCGACACTTTATGCCTTGAACATTCCGGTTTAAATCTTTCCACTATCGTAAATCAACCGGCATTGAATTCTTTCATACCTATTCACGTTTTCACCCTTTCCTTTATATGTCTAACAAAATCTCTTGCTGTTTCTTTCTTTGATAAAGAGCTGATCACTATACTCTAGACTTTTCTCATGTAATTCTACTTGATTGCGTTTGAATTCTATTTCTACATACTCTCTCACTCACATTTTCATACCTATCATAAAAAATTCTAAACATTAACTTTTTGCCCTCAATTGGCTTGAAATTACTATCAAAGGCGTGCCTCGAAACACTTACATACTTGCTAACATATCATAGGAAAATTCTCTGTTCTTTCTGCCAACCTCCACCTTTCTATTCTTTACTTTCTCAAGGTGCTCAGGTTCATCCTGTCCCGAAGAGTGGTGATAGTTTCCAATCCTCTGAGTATTATTTAATCTTGCTAAATACCGTTATATTTGAATTGTATGAATAGTTAATGAATAGATGAATGAATAGACAGACAGATATAGATATAGGTATATAAAGCCTCAACTTATGAAGATTTTGAAGTACATTTTTATATCATAAACTTCTTTTGATGTGCCAGAATAGATTCGGTCATGGATATCCAATGGTCATCTTCTTGCAGTTCCCTCATATGTTTGTCCATTGTATTTCTTGAACTTGGTGATACATAAGCTATTCATTCGTTTAACTCAATTAACCCTTTAACAAAATCTGATATAGCTCTTTTTTGTCAAATTGTCCTACAAGGGTTTCTTTCCCTCTTTTTGTACCTTCACTTCAGCTTCCAAACTGTAAACAAAAAAAAAGAGGGGGTATTGTAAACGAAAAATGATACTGAAACTGAAGAAGACAACATCCGATGACTACCTAGAGGAGTTCAAGCTGTTTAACTTGTCAATAGCAAACTACGCGGGATGTGATTCAGGAAACATAAAATTCTTGAAGAAACATGACGTTATGGGACATTACAAGAAAAGGAACCATGAAAAGAGTATTTTGAAAGATTGATGAAGGAGAATGGTGAGAGGACAGCAGTGGCGCCGGAAAATGTGATTTAACATAGCGAAGAATGCTGTGAAAAAAATTAAAGCCAGAAGGCATCACTTGTTGATGAGGTGTAATCAGAGATGATTAAATGTTGTGATGAAAGCTGGTGAAACGTATGTCTGAGATATGTAAGGAAAGCTTCCGGATGAATAAAGCTTTGTGCCAGTCAAGTGAGGAAAAAACCGTGACAGGTTGTATTTCTGCACAAATATAAAGCAGAAATTAAATATGTAAAAATAATCTGTGTATGTACACCTAAAACCTATGTATATACAGTATGTATATGTAACCAGTACCATTGATGAAATCAGCACACTTCTCTAAACTGCTGACTTAAGCTAAGGTTCCCACACCGCTGCTCGTTGTGAGTCAGTATGGGGCTAGACTTCTAACAGAGCACATATATATAAGTTCAGTCACCTCGGATCTTTGGAATAAACCTGAGAGTACGGGGCTATTGAAACAGAGCATCGGACCTCATATGAAGTGCCATGACTGGGAGTGATTCCTACACCTCCATTGTGCATACTCCACACTCAGATCTGCCTTGGAATAAACCTGCCTTGTGGGGAGTACGGGGCTATTGAATCAATTTGGTGGCAGCGTTGTATCAGACCTCATTTAGATTCTACCGTGATTTAGTTCCACGACGGGAGTGATTCCTACACTCATTGTCTTGTGCATTCTCCACCACCTGCCGCATGTCTGCCTTTTGCCTGCCTTCCGCACTGTTTGGGACACCTACGTCTTCCCCAGCAGCCCTGAATGCTTCCGCACCGCCTGGCAACGTGTCGTCACCGGCATCTTGCCCAGGGCACGAGTTGCTTCCACGTCAACAGCTGGCACTCTTCAATCACCGTCTCGCTGGTGATCATCTGACCCTCAGCTGGCCTCCCATTCGTCGCCTGAACTTGTGACGTCATGATTACCAGCCACCTTCGCCACCACCTTCATCAAGTACCCTCAACTTCCCTTCCTCCAAACAAGACTTCTCTTCATTCTTACTGCTTCGGTATTCCTTATATGTACTTGTATAGTTTATGCTAATCAGTTCAAGCCCTGTCTTTCTATAGAGATTACTCTCCGGATTTTCTACAGATTGCCCTCACCATTCATCTGTCTTTTTTCACTATCGTGCATCGCATATTTACCTACATTATCCGCTCCACCACACACCACGCTAACCTCACACCTAATTTCTGGCATCTGATTTCCCTTGTTCATTTCGCCCCCATTGTAAATATTTACTCCCATTACTATTGTGCATATTTCATATGCCCTCATTCTCACATTGTATGCCTCCCATTTTCATTCTCATTATCATTTAACATTTTCTTTTTTTTTCTCTCCTTCACTCCATGTCATACTTTGAAAAAACTGAGCTCTCTCCCGTTCGCCAGCGACAAGCAACTGAAAGTGAGCCGGTAACTCCCGATAATGACGATTCAGTGACTCTTCTTCACAGCAGTCGATCGTACCAAAAATATTCTTCCTCCACCCAGACAACTCCTAAAACTGAACATTCTCATACTGCTCTCACCACCATCACCCCTACTACTACTACCAGCACTACTACTACTACTACTTCTGCTCTAAGTGACCTTAGCCTCTTGAGTGTTCTTAGAAACGTATGGGAAAAAAAATCGGGATATGTCAGAATGAGTGGTGATTGACGAATAAGGTTTATAAAGAAGTGATAAAGTGGTTCAGATCAGGTATTAAGAATGTATAGACATTAGTGGAAACTTATGGAAAGAACTGTGAGGTATGCATGTCGTCTATGCGGCTCTGCTGGATGCTTTCAACAAATAAAGAGTGGGTGTTATGGAAGGCTTTGCATATATATGATATGTAGGGAAAAGCTGCTGAATGCTTATAAGAGTACTTATGATGATAGTGAAAGTTACATATGAGTTGGTGGGTGTCCAAGTAAGTGCTTAACATCAGCGTTCAAGTGAAATAAATATGTGGGATACTCCTATTTTTGTTCAACATTTATATGGACTGATTTATGAAAGCTCAAAACTCGGATCGTGGAGAGAGATGGAGATGAAAATAATGAATGGTAAAGGGCGGAGCATTTAAAATATGATGGCTGCAGATGATGTGTTGTTACCTTTCAGTGAACAGGAACTTTGCTGACTGGTACATAGATTTGTCGATGTCCGCAAGGGCCGTGTCTTGAAGGCTAATACACTGCAGATAAGAGTGAAGTAATGGTTGTTGCGAGATAAAGTGTTTCCCTTTAAATAGCTCTGGTGAATAGCAAGAGACGTGAATTGGTGAGATAGAGTAAGTACGTGGGTGTAGTGACAGAAGGAAGAGGTAAATATGCAAATAAAGTGGAAATGTAGAGTGGCGCAGGGAAGGAAAGTGGGTGGTGCCTTGATAAGAAACAGATATTGGAGCTGGGCAACTGCTAATGTATAGCATAAAAGTGTTCGTATCCACATTAGAATACTGGTGTGAGACGCTGCTGTGGCACGAATGTGAGAAAGCAGAGTTAGTGCAGTGGGAATGGCGTAATTGAGAATCGTGTGTGGATCACGTACAGTGGAAAGGACAAAAAGTACTTCTATTCACGAAAGGTGTGGAGTAAGAAATCCGTGGATAGCACCTTTGAAGAAAGCATGTTTAAATAGCATGGTCATATGGAGACAATAGGTATAAATAGCGTGGTGAAAATTGTATAATTATGTGAGTGAGTGTAAAGGATGCAGGGGACGGTTCAGGCCAAGGCTGTGAAGAGATATGGTAAATAAGTGTGCGAGAAAGAGAGGTATGGAGGATGACGGAGTTAAGGAACTGACAAAGGATTGAGGTGACAATGAATTTTGCACAGACGAGTACATGACTAGAATGTGGATCCCATTTTTTTTTTTTTTTTTTTTGTTACATGACAATCGCTGTCTGATAGGTGATTATTAAAGTACGTGTGGAAATGTGAACCTTTGGAGTGGAGCTAGGATTCCGTGGACCCTGAATCGTCAATGAATGAGTGTGTGGCCCAGCCCATTGGGTATGCTTTCTATTAGTTCTCCTTTACCTTACCTCACACCAACTGCATTTGGAAAAAAAAGAAAAGATTACAATCTAGTAACTGGTAAGCAATTCACAATACACCGGTTGAATTATATTAGCTGTAACAGTTATAAAATTATTGGCCTGTGTTCCCAATCACATGAAAAAAAAAAAAAAAAAACCTTCGGTGCAGTTGGCAACACATGGAACATAGTCTGTTTCGAGGAATGGGGTAAATGGTAATAAAATAATAGCTTTTGTAAGTAGCCTGCATAACTATCTACTGTAGCTTCGCATTCCCAGTTACACACGTTCATCATTGAATTACTGAATTTGCTTTCATTACTCTCATGAATAGTGCCGCTACAGTGCAAGATTGTTAAAAAATGTTAATTTTCGATAAAAGTTAATATAGTGCAGAGTATGGTTCCTTTCTTTTCTTTTCAATCATCTCTCTCTCTCTCTCTCTCTCTCTCTCTCTCTCTCTCTCAAATAGTTTTGTGAATTTTCATGGCAAGTGTTCTTTTGTGAATGATGATTCATCTCACAATTCATACTGGCTTTCACTTACTCGTATTTCAGAAAATTTCCTCTTTTCCAGAAAATTTTACTGGATTGGGACAAACAATGCTACATTTTAACCCTTGTGAGGTGTTCGGGTTTGTGGGACCCGTTTCTAATGTTTACCAAAGGAAAAATGATGCAATTTATTATCATTTCAACTTCAGACTCCTTGGCCTTGGCTCATTTTCAGTGAAGAACATATAAAATAACACATTTTCAATGACTTCACACCTTACACCCCTCCTACACGTTTATATTACACGTAATGTTCGTGTCCATTGGACCCGAGGGTAATAAAAGTGTAGAGATGCTGTGTCCCTTCACTCTGTCCTCCTCCTACATGGCCTGCTGCTGTTAGAGTGTGTGTGTGTGTGTTTGTGTGTGTGTGTGTGTGTGTGTGTGTGTGTGTGTGTGTGTGTGTGTGTGTGTGTGTGTGTGTGTGTGTGTGTGTGTGTGAGTTTTTCCTCTGCTCCTACTATTCACACACATGGTTACAACAATGTTACATTTCAAGCACCGAAACCTGTCTGCTCCCACATTCCCGCACATTTTACCCTGTCTTGCTGGAACCATTCTGTATTTTCGTACACTCTCTCCCACCTGCAGATTGGGGGTGGAACACAACAAATAAATAGCTTAGCTTGTGTGGCTCTGCATTGCAGTCGATCAAGATAGCGAAAAGGGTCTCTGTGCAGAAGGCGTTAGAGATGATTTTCGAGGAGATAGAAACTTGGGAAGATAAAGAATGGGAAGATATTTTCAGAATTTGAAGATCGCATTTCTGTCAATTCAGAGTCTGACTTTGAGTTTGAAGAAGAGGATGAAACTGACCTTGAGCCAGCTCCAAAATGAGCCCGTCAGCAACCAGCTTCAGGCCCCCTGCAACAGTCAGCCACAGGACCAGCTCGTCAGCAGCCAGCCACAGGACCAGCTCGTCAGCAGCTAGCCACAGGACCAGCTTGTCAGCAGCCAGCCACAGGACCAGCTCATCAGCATCCAGCCAGAGGATCAGCCCATCAGCAGCCCACTGCAGGACCAGCCAGAGGACCAGCCAGTCACCAGACAGCCCACCAGCAGCCAGCAAGTGGAGAAATATGGATGTCAAAAAATGATGAAATTGAATGGTTTCCTTGCCCAAAGAAAGAGCCACCCCGCAGGGCTGCCAATGTGATAAAGATGCATCCAGGGCCAACACGGATGGCAGTTGCTCACGTGCAGGATAGCGAGTCTTCTTTTGAACTTTTCATCCCGGATGACATCCAGAAAATCATTCTGGATTGCACTAAAATGGAGGGAAGGCGTGTTTTTGGAGAGGGGTGGAAGGAGATGGACCAAACCCATTTTCGAGCATACTTTGGGCTTCTTATCCTTGCTGGAGTTTTCAGATCTAAAGGGGAATCCACAGAATCCCTGTGGGCTGCAGAAACTGGCAGAGAACTTTTCCGTGCCACAATGTCTCTGGAAAATTTTCACATTATTTCCAGGATTATCCGCTTTGATAACCGCGAGATGACAGACTAGCTCGGTGGCAGACAAGCCAGCTGCCATCAAGACAGTGTGGGACAAGTGAGTGCACTGCCTCCCCCTTTTATTACCCTGCCCTAATGTCACTGTTGATGAGCAGCTGGTGCCATGTAGGGGCCGCTGCCTCTTCAGGCAGTACATACCATCAAAACCTGCAATATACGGAATAAAGATCTGGGCTGCCTGTGATGCTGCATCAACATATGCATGAAACTTGCAAATGTATACAAGGAGGCCAGATGGAGGAGCCCCTGAGAAGAACCAAGGGATGAAAGTTGTCCTGGACATGACACAAGGACTCAGTGGACACAACATCACATGCAATAACTTTTTTATCTCACACAAGCTGGGACAGGAGCTCCTAAGCATATTATTATTAACTATATATGCTGTCTTTATTGTCTGCATTTGGGATAAAGTAAAAACATCTGGTATTTTTACAGGAATTGTTATGGCTGTATTGATTTAAAAACCCAATAATGCGGTGGGTCCACCAGACCCGCAAACATTGGCTGTGTAACAAAAACGAACACCACACAAGGGTTAATGAAGATAAACTGAAGTAATAAATAGGCCTATGCAAAGTTCGATGACGAATTCATGATGCTGCTTTTGCTAAAAAATAATAATAATAATAATAAAATAATATCAGTTATGAGCTTTTCTTTGCAGCACTGTTGACTTACCAGATACTTTCTTTTAATTTCTATAACATTTTCTGAAATACTTTCCTTGTGTGTTCATACAGAGTGTGCGAATGTCAAGTGACTGAAAACAGGAGACTTTATACATGGCGCATAATTGATGCATCTGTGGAGTAGTACAGAAAATGAGAAATCCAGTCAAAGAGAAATTCTATCTATCTATCTATCTGTATTTCTATCTATTGCCAGACGCCTCAGTCCCGTAAAGGGTTGTTCAGTAGTCATGGTTTAATAATGTCAAAATAGAACTGCTCTCCACTGAGACAGCGATATAATTTTCCCAAGACTACAGGATTTAGAACAGAGCCACAGAAAGAATGTCTCTTCCAGGAGGAATGATGAAGGATGAGTTAGAAGACATACGTAAGCTAGCAACAATCAGATTATTTTGAAGGAATGGCTCTCTGTCTTCACCATTTTCGGGAACTGTGAGAATTCGACACTTCTTTGATATTGCCAAAATTACTTTCGAAATACGATTACTACCTTGGGAATCATATTCCACTTTGCTTAAAGACTTACAACACCATCCACACCTTGGAATGAAAGAAAATAATGTCCAATGAGTCATCATAACATTTTTCTACCATGATTGGAAAGAGGTTCGTGTTAATTCATTTTATTTTCTATTTATTATTTACGTACACAGAGTATACTAAAATACATTGGCCAAAATGGGCATTACCTGTCATAACATTAGTAAACTCTAAACTGACATGCCAATACGATACGTTTTTCATGATGTATGCACGGTAGTGAAGCTTGCACATTTTCTGCACGACAGTTATACACCAACAAAATCTGCTGAAGAATGTTGAGACGGTAGAAAATATTGCTGCTATCTGTTGCTTTTTGCTTTCCTTTGAACTCCTTTGTACTTTGTAACCTTCCTCCTCCCACTGACTTTCTAACACCTCTTGACTGCAGGTTGCATCTCTTCTCTATCGTGCGCATCACCAGACTAGTTCCCTTTCTGTTCAAATTGTTAATCCAAGAAGTCTCTGGTACTCTTTCCGGCATCTTTCGCAAAATGCTAGTGAGCTCTGGAACTGTCCTTCACGCTCTATGTTGCCTACTAACTATGGCCTCCATTAAGTGCAATGTGTCTGGACATCTGGAAATGAAAGCATCCTAAATCTGGATTCGTCGTTGTTCATCTTTCTTTAGAATGGAGAGAATTTGCAGGTTGCACGCTTTGATTTTTTATATTTTGCATAAAGTATGGGGAGAGCATTATGCAGAAAACAAGAGGTGATTTATAAACAGACAAACCATCAGGAAGTTAATCTGTAAATAAGTAAGGGGAAGAGTCTCTCGGATTTCCTTTCCGAAGCTGGTGTTATAGGGGAAAGGATGACAGACAGACAAGCAGGAAGAAAAGTGGAAAGTAGAGGATAAAATAAATATATAAACGGAAATTTAAATAAGGCATAAGAATATAAACACGTAAAAAGATATAAAACAAGTCGACATCCGGTTAAGCAAACTGGTATGCAGCTAGACAGTTAAATAACTCCACCATGTCTGGCACCATATCAGTGATGTCAACACCTGTAGCATTATGAAGGCCCTTAGCACTGGATACACCTTTTTTTGTACTGCCTTTATATTAGTTCTCAAGGTAACAACTAGAGGTTCATCCTGTGCAGAGGATTTACGTCAACACTACAGGCGTTGACGACATCGCTGATGGTGCCAAACTTGGTGAAACGGAGTATAGGTAGGCAAGTAGATAGGTAGATATATAGTTTAACAGAAAGGTGCACCAGAAATTGAATATAGGTTGGTAGGTAGATAGGTAGATATACAGACATATTTTGGTTGGCTGAATTACCGACTGATCGACTGACTGATTGTTTGACTGAGACTGAGGCGAAGATAGACAAACAAGATAATCAGAGAGACAAACAGCTAGCTAGGCCAGTAAGTATAGAGATCGGTGACAGTGGAAAGCATCCCCAGTAAGGGTCGTTCCAAAGAATGTGTTGTGGGTTAAGCTATAGGCAGACGGATGAACAGAAAAGGCCGGATCCATCAGTCTGGTTACGGGGGGAGGGGGGCTTGACACCTAGTGAAATTACCATAACTTTGAATTCATGGTGATTAGTTACCACATTCCCCAAAATTCACTGCCAAGTCGCTTTTTCCACTGTAATGATTCTATGAAAACGTTAAGACATTTAATGCACAGATTTTGGTAAAGAGAGATGTATTGTATTATAGGTAATTCTTAGTCTGCCAACAATAAGGCGGGCGTACGCTCCAACCCCCTCCCCCCCCCCCACTAAATCCGTGCCCGATAAAAACATAGTTAAACCGTTAGGTTAAAAAAAAAAAAAGATGCCTAATCCTACCGATATATCAGTAGGTAAGTAGATAGGTTACAAGACTGTTAAAGAGTAAAGCAGGTAACATCCATGAAGACAGATACGCACATAGATAAATATTGGACAGGTAGCCAGACAGGCAAGTACGTGGACTGTTAGATAGATTAATGGAAAATCAGTGAGATGAAAGACAAATAAGTGCATGGACAGGTAGATATGTAGACAGACAGACAGACAAACAGATAAACGGATAGACAAATAGATAAATAGAAAAATATAGATAAATTAAGACAGAAAGATAGATGAACCGATTGAAATACAGATGGACAGACAAGAAGCCAGAAACATAAAGAGACTAGAAAAGAAAGAGAAAGAGGATAATTATAACCTCCAGATTAACTCTAATTGGCTGTTATTGTGAAGACAGATAGACAGAAAAATAGGTAGAAAGATAGGTAGATCAACTGATAAATAGATGTACAGTCATAAGAAAAACTATCATTACCCCCAGAAATGTTCGATGCCAAACGAACGTTAGCTGGGCTATGTGGGCGGGTTCTTGCTGTTCGCCCCTCCCCTATCTAGTGTTGCCATATCACAATCCCATTACAAGAGTTGGAATAATGAGCAAGAATGAGCCATATGGCAGGGAAATAAATAGGACGTGTTTGCGTTACCCTGAGTACCCCAGCGGGGATTAATAATGAAGCTCGGCACGTTTATTATTTTCCTGTTATTCAACGCCTATTATCTGTAGAATACAACAAATAACTTATTTTTAAGGGTATTAAATCTATAGGCATCAACTATTTTTTTTCTTAATGATAGTTTAGCAGGTGTGCACGAGTTCATTTGTTTGCTTTAGATGAGTGGTTAAATGCCTCAGATGGATGCTTCAGACGTGTAGATGCAGGTGTTGGGTATACAAAATATGAAACCAATGAGACTGAACACGTATTATTATTTTCCTTCTACTCGACATTTATTATATGTAGAAAGCAATACATATCATAATTTCATTGAAATTTACTAACTTGGCTTGTATCGGCTGAAGTACTATCGTACGTCTGGCATGGGTGCACATACTCATTGCCAGTCTGCATGTGTGATGCCGACTCTACACCATTGTTATATTTTTATTTAATGAATTAAGTGCCGGATAAAACGTATTGTCTTTTTGCACAGAGGCCAAACGATCTAATTAGTTTTTATTACCTCTAGCACAAATTCTAATATCTGTGTCTCATAACCGACATCGACGGGTTTGCGATACAAACTTTCCTGTCCCGTCATTCCACAACACTTCGTCGTTGTGTCATAGTGCATAGCTCTGAAGGGTAATGATAGTTTTTCTTATGACTGTACAGATAAATGGATAAGTAGATAGATGGACAAAGACAGATTCATAGATTTTACACTGACTGATTGATTGGCTAATTGACTGATGCATACATTGCAAGCAGACTGGCAAACAAATAGACAAGTAGGTATACCAATGGACAGGTAGCCAGGTAGGAATGTAGTAAAAGTAGCCCTTCTGTTCACCTCACTCTCACATGTCCTTTGAGAGGAAGGCAGGTAGATAGACGGATACACAATTAGATCAGCCAGCAGATAGATAAAGTACACAGATACATGGATACGTAATTAATTAAATTAACACATAGGTAGCTAGACCAACAAACAAACAGACAGAAGACAAAGAAATAGACAAATACAAAGGCAAGTAGCGAGATATGTAGGCAACTAGGTGGTATGAAGGACTGATCAAGAAAACAAGAACATGAGTTAAACACCCCTATACACAAATGGATGTACACATAGAAAAAAACACAAAGAAAGAGGTAGAGACAGATAGATAGATAGCTGGAGAGAGAGAGAGAGAGAGAGAGAGAAGGAGAGGATATAATAGGATAGACAGACTAGCAGATAGACTAGCAGGCAGATGGACAGAGGAAAGGTAGCTCCACTAATGATCTGCCCTGAGGTGTCTTGAGGGACGAAACACGATGCTGACAAGTTTGTGACAGGGGTGCTTCTGAAAAGCCTAGTATTCCGTCAGATGGCTCCACTGTAGGAGTAAACACATTCCCGCGCTGTTTAAAAAGCTTAATTTTATTTGTTAAATATTTACACTTGTGTGAAATTGTGAATCATGGTAATGTCATATGCCGTAATATAAATAATGCAAATAGAACACGTATATATAACGTATCATGAATTGTTTATATTCATCATAAACTGAAATTAAAATATCACTGATGGCATGTGATGGCAATCCGCCATTTCAGTGGTCCTATATTATTTAATTTCTGTACATTTAGTGCAAGTTAAATTCTTAATACATAGTTTGTTCAGAGTGTAAAGTACGCCTAGTGGGTATCTTGACTCATCCAGTCTCTATGTGGGCAGAAATTTAATGTTGAGTAAATACTGGCATTCACCATCATAAATCATCCGGTCTGAGGAACCGTCCCAAAACCAAGATCGTTTATGCGTCATTTTTTGCCCGGTCTCACCGAGGACAGACGACTGTGGAAGGTAAACATGCCAAGACATTGCCTCCAAGTGATCCACAAGATTCACACGGAGTCAAGTTGAATATTCACGATTATATATATATATATATATATATATATATATATATATATATATATATATATATATATATATATATATATATATATATATATATATATAATATATATATATATATATATATATGCAAACGTGAGAACACGACGAATAAATACTACTGCATCCTCTTAAATGTCTACCCCCAGTGAGATTGCATCCAGGTCAAGAGGACTGGTATGTGCACAAGCTACTGACTCAGTCAGTGGAAGATCTTACAAACATTTATGTGTGGACAGGTGGCCTGGAGACAATTCTCACATGACCATACCATTAGGGACTTGCCAAGAGGGGGCAATGTGTGTGAGATATTAATGATAAGATGACCTTAAGGTATTTATTTGGTAGGCACTTGGTGAAATGTAAAAATTAAAATAACCACTAGTTGTCAACAGAAAAAGACAAAACTTCACTGTAACACTTTATTTACAAAAAGCTACAATGATACATATGAATATGACTCACTCATGGTGCAAGGAAGCTGCAGGGGAAGGTCTCTCTCTCTCTCTCTCTCTCTCTCTCTCTCTCTCTCTCTCTCTCTCAGCTCAACAGTCAGGAACTCACATTACTGAACTATGTGTGTTTGTGGGTGTGTCCATTTACGACAGTAATGTAACCAAAGTCGGGTACAGGGACATGAGAAATGGGCGTAGCTTAGCTAACAGCTAGAGAGGCAAGATGTGGGAATGACAATTACACAAAGATATCGCTCAGTGAAATACACTGCCTATACATAGTCACTTATGAACCAATGACGAATGTTATGAATATAGCTCGTTTCTACTTTGAGTGAATCCGTGACATTAGACGCCATCAAAATAAAATTTTTCATGGAAACGACATCCTCGTGAAAAAACTTAAACACGGGACTGTCTTGTGGTGCGCATGCGTGAAGGAAGCGAGCAAAATGTTGAATGCCAGTATTTACTCAACATTAAATTTCTGCCCACATAGAAATTGGATAAGTCTAGACACCCACTAGGCGTACTCTACAGTCTGAACAGACAATGTATTAAGAACCAAATTTCTACTAAATGTAGCAGAAATTAAGTAATATAGGGTCACTGGAAGGACGGGTTGCCATCACATGCCATCAGTGATATTTTAATTTCCGTTTATGATAAATATAAACACTTCACAATACGTTATATATACGTGTTCTATTTGTATTATTTATATTTCGGCATATGACATTACCATGATTCACATTTTCACACAACAGTATAGATATTTAACAAAGAAAAATATGCTTT
>NC_136957.1:26419384-26496884 GCF_032717465.1 Coenobita brevimanus | reverse complement strand
CCTCCCTGTCTTCCTGTACACCTCACTGTGGCAGGGTCTAGAGAGGGGACTGAGACACTTAGGATGTACTATTCATTATTCATGCTTCTACAGTGCTGAAGTAAGTTTTGGATCAGTGCTAAAGCAGTACCTCCTTACTGAAAGCAAAAAGCCTGTGTAGTTTGTGGGCACTTATAAAGTGAATCCCCCCCCCCTCCCTCTTTCTCTATGACATCCTTTTCCAAAAGCCTAGTGACTCCTTTCAGAGACAGCACTGAGGAGAGAGAGAGAGAGAGAGAGAGAGAGAGAGAGAGAGAGGACAAGAAGAAACTAGCTTACTTATTTTCCCCTCCTTGCATTTTCTGCACTCCTGCATTATTCTCTTCCCCTTCTCCTCTTGTTCCTATTCTCTCCCTTGTGTGTGTGTGTGTGTGTGTGTGTGTGTGTGTGTGTGTGTGTGTGTGTGTGTGTGTGTGTGTGTTTTATTGAATGTAGAGAAATTTCAGCAGATTAACAAGAGGCTCTACTATGTATTATACTAGAGTGCACAGAGGAGAGTAATAACCCTTCAGCCAGGATTTTTACTTTTTTTGTGGGGGGGGGGGTTATGGCTAGTTATCAGGCTTACGTGAGAACTTTTGAACTGGAAGAGTTATTGGCGATCGTCTATTATCCCTTCACTACGACACATCGTTTTTATTTAGCTATCTATTGCCAGACGCCTCAACCCAGAAGGGGTGGCCACATACAAGTCGCCTCCATGTCGCCATGTCCAACGAAATTTCAATAACTTGCTCCCAGCTCACACACCCCATTCATTATAAAAGCATTCAAATACTCGTATACCAACAGTCTGAAATAAAACCGCGCTATTCAAGTGACCATTCCCAACCCTCTAACTATCACTCAATTGCTTTAACATCCTGTTTCAAAATTTTTCGAGTCTATTCTTAACAGAAAAATTTTAAAACATCTTTCCTATCACGACCTTCTTTTTGATAGTATGGGTTCCGTAAGGGACGCTCCACTGGCGATCTTCTCACCTACTTTTCGGACTCCTGGTCATCCTCCTTTCGGGACTTTGGTGAAAGCTTTGCCATTGCACATGGCATCTCAAAGGCTTTCGATCGAGTCTGGCATAAATCTTTACTTTCCAAACTTCCCTCTTACGGTTTCTATCCTTCTATCTGTGCCTTCATCTACAGCTTTCTTTCTTGACGTTCTATAGCTGCTGTTGTTGACGGCCATCGTCCGTCTCCTAGATCTATCAATAGTGGTGTTCCTCATGGCTCTGTCCAATCACCAACTTTCTTCCTTTTAAACATCAATGACCTTCTAGGCTGTACATCTACCCTGTCCACTCATACGCTGATGATTCCAGACTTGACCTTTCCATTTGGCTATTGCAATGTCCATCTCAGCAGTTACTTCAACAAACAAGGGATGCGGCTATGGCACACATAATGTCTGACTTGGCTCGTATCTCTGACTGGGGAAGAATAATCTTGTTTGTAATGCATCAAAAACTCAGTTCTTACACCTATCAAACCGACAAAATCTTCCACGGGAGTACCCACTAATGTTTAATAATATCCAGCTTAATCCTACATCATCCTTAAACATATTTTGGGTTTCATTCTCTCGAGACTTATCTTGTAAAGATTATATTACATCTCTTGTAAAATCTGCTTCCAAGAGATCAGGTGTGCTAAGCCGACTCAGTATCTTCTTTACCCCTGCACAGTTGTTGACTTTATACACGGGTTTTATTCGCCCCTGTGTAGAGTACAATTCTCATGTGCGGGGAGGCTCCCCACACACCGATCTTCTCAATAGGGTGGATTGAAAGGCTTTTCGTCTCATCAACTCTCCTCCTCTTACTGGCTCCATTCAACATCTGTCTCTTTGCCGCACTGTTGCATCTTTATCTCTTTTCTATCTCTTCTTCAATGATCACTGCTCCTGTGAACTGTCTGCTTGCATCTCTCCACCTCTACGACGGGAGCGTAGCATCAATCTAGGAATAAACTCTCATCCCTTTTCTGTCCAACTCTCTAATTCAAGAGTTAACCGTTACTACCAGTCCCTCATTGATGCAACAGGTCATCTCTGGAACAGTCTCACTCTGTATTTCCTACTTAATATGATCTCCAGTCTTTCAAACGCAGTGTGCCCAGGCATCTCGAAGTGAACGGATCTTGAATTTTTCTCTCTTTCGTTTTGTTTTGTATTTTATCTTAGAAGGAACTGTTTTCGGGCTCCTGGCCTTTGGTTCCTTCTTCCTTGCATAAAAAAAAAAGTAAGGGAACTCTTGAAGGCAACGATGAAAATCATTCTCAGTAGAGTCTATTCGTTGGTGTGCACACACCTTGGCATTATAATTATACTGGCTACGCTGTTCGTCCGAAATAAGTCATGTATGTAGCTTTTTTTTTCTTTTTATTGCTGCAGACAGATAAATTTATATCACTGAGATGCAAACCAGACGATAATATGTATCCAAAATGTGCAATTATATTTAACTGGAGACTTACAGGTATTATTTGGTTAACATTTTTTTTTTCCATACATTTCCCCTCCCCTTTACTCTTCCTAATCTAGTCTTTCCTCTTCCTCTTCCTCTTCCTCCTATCTTTCATTCCTTAACAACCTCGAGAGGATCAAGCATTCTATACTATTCGCTTATCGTTGAACCCTCTTGTACTCTACTGTACTAAATCTTTCCTTTCTTCCCCGAGTTCTCCCTCCTTCTCTTCCCCTACTCCACTTCTCTTTCCTATTAGGCTACTCTTCCTCCTCTTACCTTCTTATTGCGATCCCCCTTTGTCTCTCATTCTCTCTTTTCTTTCCATCGCCTCTATCCTTCTGTTCCCCCTGTCCTCACCTTCCTTCTCCTCCCGTCGCTTTCATTTCCTCCTTTCCCCTCCCTCTTCTGTTTTTTATCCACCAGCCTCTTCTCACACTCCCATGGCCTCACTGCTTTCCCTCTCCTAAGCCGTCCTTCTATCGTACATCCTTCCCCCCCCCCCTCGCTGCCTAACCATTCACATTTCCTTTATACCGTTTATCCTTTTCCCTCCCACCTTCCCTTTACCACTTTTGCTCCTTCCCTGTCCCCTCTTCCTTCCATCAACATTCCCTCCTTCTCTCCTACCCGTTCACCTCGTCCTGTCAGTCACGTTCACCCCCTATTTCCATCCTTTTCCCCCCTCTTCCTCCTGTCTCTTTTCCTCTCTCTCTCTCTCTCTCTCTCTCTCTCTCTCCTCTTTCCCCTCTTTTCCTCCCTCTGCTTCTTCCGGTACCTTTACTTTATACAACAGAATCACTTCTATCTTCCCCTCCTCTCCCTCCCGTCCCCTAGACCCTCCTTCTCCCCTCCCTTCCCTCTCTACCCCTTCCTTAAGGCTGAGTGGAAGATCGGTACAGTGGCCTGGAGAGAGAGAGAGAGAGAGAGAAACAGACAGACAGAGAGACAGACAGACAGACAGACAGACAGACAGACAGACAGAGACAGAGAGACAGAGAGACAGACAGACAGACAGACAGGCCGAAACAGACAGCTACACACACACACACACACACACACACACACACACACACACACACACACACGGGGAGACGCGGGAAAGATGGAATGGTAAAGAAAGGACTGAGTAGGATGTAAAGGGGAGAAAGGGAAGGAGAGTAGATGGACGAGGAGGAGGAGGAGGAGGACGGAGACTAACGGGAGCTGGGGGCAGGAGAGAAAAGTTGAGTGGAGGAGGAAAGGCAGAAGGGGATAGAATGGATTCTTGGAGTTGTCGAAGAGGCTGAACACAGAGAATTGGGGGGGAGGGTAGGAGACTAAGAGAGGAAGGAGGGGAGAAGAAGAGTGAGGTAAAATGGCAATACTGAACTGAATTAGACGTCGTATGGAAAGACGGGTCGAAGAAGGGAGGAAGAGAAGGAAGAGGAAGGGGAATTATGGAAAGTGAGAATCAGAAAGGTTTAATTAGAGAATAATTATAGCAGAAGGAGAGAGGAGGACGAGGTGAGGGGGAAAAAAGGAGGACAGAGAATGGAAGATTGGAGTGAAAAAAAAAAAAAGTCTGAAGAAAGGAAAAGTAGGAGAGAGCAGTGGAAGGGAGGGGTAAGAAAGGAAGAACAGAGTGAGAAGAAGGCTAAGGGACGGCAAAGGAAGAGAGAGAGAGAGAGAGGTTAGGTTTATATCTTCGAATTCATATTTCAAGGCAAGAATGATGTATAGCCAAGACCTGCCAATCACATGCTATTTTCAGAAGAAGGGTGATAATGATGATAAACGGGTGAGGATGTCTGACTGGGAGATGGACATCATTGCAGCACTTCATGTGGTAGGTGGGAACATCGACCACCACCTCACTGGATGTAATAAACCCTTCAAATGACTCTACACTCAGTGACAAGTCACATGATTTTCTGTAATCAATGAAACCATTTACAAAGTTGGATAACGGCCACATAAATGCTCTCCAGGTGGTGTGTGTGGTTAAGACTGGCTGCCCCAACCAGATGGTGCCCCAAAGGGTTTATATCGGAGGGTTGACTGCGTTTATTGCTGACGTAATAATCCCCCAGTGGTGAGTGAGGCTGGCATCTCATGCCTTAAATATCATAACTGAATAACACTGCGCCAGACCTCAACGCTCCTGGTGCGGTGAAAAAAATGATTGGATGAGAGGCAGATAGACTGTCTACTTAAAAATTGAAATATATCTTATGTATAATACTGTGCACTGCTCTCTCTCTCTCTCTCTCTCTCTCTCTCTCTCTCTCTCTCTCTCTCTTCTCTCAGTTATTTGCCAAGGAGTTGAAAGGTTAATGGAACCTAAGTGTTTGTGGTTGCCCCTGCTTCTCTATTAAACCTATATCCTTTAGCATTTCTTGTACGTGTATAATGTTGTTTGCAACCTTCCCCCCCCCCCTGGGACGGGGTACATATTCAATAACAAATACTGTACAACATTAGTACTTGGTGTCAACATTTTTTGCATTTATGTCGACTGGATTCCACAACAGTTTCATTCCATCCGTTTCAACGTAGATATGGCAGCCTGTCTTCTGCACCACAACATAAATTTACTTACCTGAATACAAAACCGTCGCTCAGAAGAACCTACCATTTGATTCTGATTACCTTTTTCTTACGGTAATCCCGCTACAAACATACAATTTTCTCAGCTTTCGGGGAACATTTTTCGATGAGGAAGAGTAAATGAAGGCTATACGTGCCTCATCCAATTTAACGCTGTATAAATTTGACCCGAGATAGCAAAAATCACAAAAATGTCATCATAGCGATGGTGTTTACTCCACAGCCATGCGATCAAGTTCCCAAATCAAGCTGTATATATTCAAAGTTATGGAACACTCCCAATCTCTTACAGAAAGCGTCTCTATTCACAATTTTAAAATGTTTATACAGCAAGACTCTGATACATAATACAATATCCATCATTCAGTTTCACACACACCTCTCGCGAGACAATCCTCTTTCCGGTTCGTAGGTCTATTTGGTAGCATGGTAAAGGATAAATTCTGGCTTACACTGATTCCTAGAAGGTCCAGTCCTGCAGAAAACCTCATATGTGATTATAAACATTAAACATTACAGCAGCTGCCACTAAGAACAATATGTTAAGCCAGATAATCAAATCATACATAGACTGCCATTATAAACAACAATATACTTAATATGATAAATGAATAATACAGAGGCAACCACTAAGAACGCTATATTTAATATGAAAAATGAATAATACAGAAGCGGTCACTAAGAATAATATACAAAACTTGAAGGAGAGCTTCAGAGGCTTGCTAACACCTCTTCCTTACCAGTTTTTATCCACATACACCATGTAAATATTCTCGTCTGTTAATAGTAAGTTCTTCAGTACAATGAGGAATATTCAGGCTTGTACCAGACGAGTTCAGTGAACTGAGAAAGGGTCTATAGTAGTACTCCCTCCTGTTGAAGCCTTGCTTCCTCTGAATAACACCCTTTGAAGATATCTAGTGTAAAATGACGTAATCATTATGAAGTAGTTATGCCAAGTATGCAATATTATCCAAAAGCAGTAAAAAATACTAAGGCACTGCCGAGGTGTATATACTTATGCGAGAACAAATCACTGCAGAGGATGAACATTTATATTCTTTTAGCTGCCAACAGGCGACTGTAGTAAGCATAGGAGAAGCGGAAAGCTATGTCTATAACTCCTCGAATGCAAAGCGTATCTCACAAACTAAATATAAAAGTAAAGCTAAGATTAAAATAAAAAGAGATCATCATAGTGAGTGGTTTAATGCGGCATAGGCAAAATTAAGTTGGTGATGAGGTGTTAGAAAGCTCTGAATTTCAAAAATCTGGTAATCTATTGTATTCTGTACCTTTGTATACTCGTCACAGTGTTATTAAGCTTAGATGTTTTGAAATGCATGGGTTAATTATATTTTTCGTTATCCTGTACAGTACTCGAAACCACTGCAACATAATATTAAATAATCTGTTCGTTAGCCAGAATCAAGCAACAAATACGCCATCAGAGTGAAAACTTAGGAACGTACAGTATTCGCCCCAGCTTACAGGCTCGCTGACACCTTTCATACCAGATTTCACACACACACACACACACACACACACACACACACACACACACATATATATATATATATATATATACTGTATATGTATATATATATATATATATATATATATATATATATATATATATATATATATATCTATATATATATTAGTAAGAGAGAGTAAGAAGAGAGTGGATGAGGAATTTGGAAGGAATTTGAGTGTAAAGTGGAGGGACTGTAAGAAAATGTTCTGGAGAGAAGTGAAAAGAGTAAGACAGGGTGGAAGTGAAGTTAGCAGGGGAGTGAAAGATAAAAATGGTAGATTACTAGTGGAGAAGGGAGAAAAAGTGAGCAGATGGAGAGAACACTTTAAGGAATTGTTGAACGTGGAGGATGGAAGTAATGCGAGTATAAGTGGCTGGGGAATGGCTGGGAGAAGGAGGGAGGTGAGAAGACAGGAAGAAATCAGTAGGATGGAAGTTGTGGAAGCAATGAAGAAAGTTAAATCGGGGAAAGCCCCAGGAATTGATGGAGTGTGTGGTGAAATGCTGAAGCATGGGGGAGAGATAGTAGTAGAATGGATGTGGAAGATGTGCAGATTGGCCTGGGAGGAAGGTAGAGTCCCGGAGGATTGGAAGTCAGGTATAATTATTCCCTTGTACAAAGGAAAAGGGGAAAAAGAAGTGTGTGGTAATCATAGGGGCATTTGTCTTCTTAGTATAATAGGAAAAGTGTATGGTAGGTTACTTATAGACAGAGTTAGAGAAAGAACAGAGAAATTAGTTGGAGAAGAACAGGGAGGCTTTAGGAAGGGAAGAGGTTGTGTAGATCAGTTATTCATTCTTAGATCTTTAGTGGAAAAGTTTCTAGAGAAGGGAAAGAAGTTGTATGCGGCTTTCATGGATTTGGAGAAAGCATATGACAGGGTGGATAGACAAGGATTGTGGAAAGTGTTAAGAATATATGGAGTAGATGGGAAGTTGTTGAATGCTGTGAAGAGTATGTACGATGGTGCGAAGGCTGCAGTGCGTGTGGATGGTGAACTAAGTGAATTTTTCTCTGTGAAAGTTGGTTTGAAACAGGGATGTGTCATGTCTCCATGGTTGTTCAATCTGTACATGGATGGGGTAATAAAAGAGGTACAAGGTAGGGTAGTGGATGTTGGAGTGGCCCTAGTGAGAGAGGATAGTGTTTGGAAACTCCCTGTACTGTTGTTTGCAGATGATACTGTGTTGTTGAGTGAAGACGAAGGGGAGCTGCAAGGCTTGGTGGATGAGTTTGAGAGAGTGTGTAAGAAACGGAACCTAAAGGTGAATGTAGGGAAGAGTAAAGTGATGGTCTTTGAGAGAGGTGAAGTCAGTGAATGTACAGCGAGGTTGGATGGTGAGGAATTGGAAAATGTGAGTACGTTTAAGTATTTGGGTAGTGTGATGAGTAAGGATGGAGGTTTGGAGGATGAAGTGCTTGAAAGGGTACGGCAGGGAAGAAAGGTTGCTGGTTCCTTAAAAGCAGTGATAAGAAACAGGGAAGTGAGCATGGAAGTAAAAAAGTTACTACATGACAGTATTGTGATACCAACTCTAACGTACGGAAGTGAAGCTTGGACATTGTTGGAAGGACACAAGTCAAGAGTGAGAGCAGTGGAAATGAGTTATTTAAGAGGAGCCTGTGGAGTCACGTGGAGAGACAGGCTGACGAATGAGGATATAAAGGAGCGTTGTGGTGTGGATGTGGATGTGATAGGAAGCGTTGTGAGGAACACACTGAGGTGGTTTGGCCATGTGGAGAGGATGGAGGGTGAAAGATTGACGAAGAGAGTGTATGTGAGTGAGGTGGAGGGTGGAAGAGGGAGGGGGAGACCGAGGATGAGATGGAGGGATGGGGTGGAGAGGTATATGAGAGAGGGGGGTGTGAGTTGGGAGCAGGGCAGTGAAATGGCGGGGGACAGGGCGACTTGGAGGCGATTTGTTTGTGGCCACCCCAAACGGGATTGAGGCGTCTGGCAATAGATAGATAGATATACATATATAAAATGTATATGCAACAAATCGTAAAGGAAACGGAACTAGAAAAACTAAACACACGGGAATGCGATAGTAAGACTGAGATATGAAAAACAGGTATGGGCGGATAAAAGGCCATGGAAATCAGAAATACTGAATACATCACACGGTGGCAGAGAACAGAAGAAAGGAGAAGATGGAAGGGAAAAGAGGGAAAACGAAAGAAAGGGGGGGAAATATTATATGTGCAGAAAATGGAAAGAATGAGAGAAGAAATGAAAGGGAGAGGAGGGAATGTTGATAAGAGATATAAAGAAGGGAAGGAAAGGAAAAAGGCATCGGAGAGGGAAGGTTCACTATGGTAAGGAGAAGGCATCCAGTGCACTGATGGGATATAAAGAATACAAAGAGGAATGAATGAAGAAGCAAAATGAAAAGAAAGAATGTCAGAAGCAAATGAAAGGAAAATGAACAAGATGGGAAAAATTTTAAGGCGAGAATGATACAAGAATGAGTGGGAAGAGAAAAACGGCGAAATGGAGATTGTTACTGGCCACTACCCAGCCACTAATCTCGGGAGTGACCTTGTAAAGCCACTAATCTTCTTTTGGGGGGACTAACCATGCGAGGTTTGGTCTTAGCCAAAACTAAGCTGACTCATGTGTTTAATCAGCTCTGATCTGGCCTGGCCGGTAGCCTATCGGATGTGATGAGAATCAACACGTGTCGAATTACAAGGTAAAGGAGGCGGAGCTGAATTCGAAAGATGAGGATTGCATACATAGAGTGCAGCAGCTAACCCCAGCTGAATAATTTTGTATGACCACTCTCTCGAAGTCAGTATTGGAAAGAGATTTACTGTGCTGTTAGATAGGTCAGTAGAGAAGATACGTGGCTACTGGCATAGGCTGTATCAAGAGTGGCTAGAGGTGGAAGACTCAGTACTCTAAACTCCAGCCTCCTCCAAGCACCTCTCATAGTTTGATAGTATTGTTTAATAAGTACTCCAAGATGTCTACTCCTAAGGTAAGACTTTGCATTTATGTTAACTTGTACATAGCAGCCTAGTAATGTAACTGTTCTCATTTAGTACTCTTTTACCAGGTGTGCCTGACTGATCTTGTTTGAGAAAGTTTGTAAGTGATACTATTTAGGTTAGGAGTGTCCCACTGTGCACCTGTTTATTATATAATAGAACTTAATTCTGGTATGTTCTATGTAGACATTTCGTAAGTAAAGCTAATTTGTTTGTGTCATTGGCTTTGAGTTTAACCTTCAGAGACAGAAACCTCCCTGCACGGTCCATAACGAGATAGACTTTATGAAGGTGAGTATGGAGACAGATGAGGGGGAAGATGCATAAATAGTAAGGAAAAGTGTGGATGAGGGAATAAGGAGAAAAGATGATGAAAATAATACCAAGGATAAAAAACGGAGAAGAATGGTCAGTACGGAAGCGATTGGCGAAAAACTGAGTGAAAGGAACGGAAGAAATGAGAGAAAAAGAGAAGAATATAGAGCTCATAACTGAATAGGAAGAACGAGAGAAAAGGAGAAGGCAGCAGAAAGGAAAGAAGACACTAGGAGGACAGGGAAGGTAAAAAGTGAAGAAATGAGAGCGGAAATGAGGAGCGAAAATGGATATGTTGATAGAAAGAACAACGAGAAGGGAATGTTAAAGAAGAATACAAAAACAGAAAGAAGGGAGAAAAATAAGAATGAAGGAGATGTAGGGGAACGAATAGACATGAAGCAAAGGGGAAGGAAGGAAAGGAAATGTATATAGAGAAAAAAGGGAGGAAAGGAAAAGGAAGAATACGGAAAGGAGAAACAGGTATAAAGGGAAGGTGTAGCAGGCATCAGAAGGGATATCTTCAAAAATGGAGAGAAGGGAGAGGCAGCAAGAAAGTACAAAAGGAAAAAAAAAGGTTAAGAAAGAATGGAATGGTAAAAACAAAGAAAGAGGACGGGAGATTCACTTCAAAATGTGAGAGCAGAGTTGAAATCAATGAAGAACAGGGGGTGGACGTAAGAGTTATGAAAAGGGAGAATATGGATCATCAGGACAAAAATGAAGGATAGGAAATGAAGAATGTAGCTATACAGTTGAAGAATGGACATAAGGGACACAAATAATAGAAGATGAGTACAAAAGGGGGAATGTGATGGAGGAAAAAACATGGAAAAGAAAGAGGGTTAAAGGGAAAGAATATGCTTAAGAAAACTGATGAAAGAATGGGTAAGAAGAAGGCAGAAATAAAGTGAAACACTAAAACACTGGGAAGAAGAATGAAAAAAAAAAAAGAAGGAAAATGGTGGAAGTGAAGGAGGAGAACGTGATAAAAGCAAACAATACAGAGGAAGGAAAAGCCAAAATGATACAAAAAAGAAAAGAAAAAGAAGACCATGAAGGAGAGGAGAACGACTTGAATTTTGAAGAGAAGGAAAAGATTGATGAAAATAAGAAGCCATGTAAAAGAAAGCAATGAGACGAATATGGAAGAGCAATAAGGTGTATAGAATAAGAAAAAAAGAAAACTAGGAGCGACATTTAAAGGCTGAAGAGAAGGGAGAAACTGAAGAGAAAGGAGAGGAAAGGAAAGGATACGAATAGCTGCAATATGGAAAGAGCAATACAGAGTAAGGCAGGGGGAGGAGGAAGATTTCATAAAGAAGAAACACCTGAAGAACGTAAGGATGGGAGATGAAAGGAAACAAAAATCTGGGAAAATATAGACAGAAAATATGGAGATATAAATATAAAAAGAGAAGACGGGAGAAAAAGTAATAGAGACGAAGAAGAAGGACTGGGGAGGAATGATAGAAAGTAAAGAGAAGCGATAGGAAAGATAAAAATACAACAATGAAAAAGAAATGAGGAGGGAAGTATAACAAACAA
Organism: Coenobita brevimanus; assembly: GCF_032717465.1. Lineage (NCBI taxonomy): Eukaryota > Metazoa > Arthropoda > Malacostraca > Decapoda > Coenobitidae > Coenobita > Coenobita brevimanus. Next base: position 26,485,397 of record NC_136957.1, on the reverse strand, counting down.
AAAGAATTGTGGAGGAAGAGAGAAAAGAGAATAAAAGACAGAATGGGGGAGTGAAAAGGAGGAATAAATCAAGCAATGTGATATAGGTATGGGGAAGAGAAAGAAAGACAGTAATAAAAAAGAAATAGGTGGTAGGAGGAGGAAAACAGAAAAAATAACAGGGAAAAGGAAGGGGAAAGAAAGAAAGAAAGATAAAGACATTGTCAGAGAAAGAAGGGAGGGTGAAGAAGTAAGGAAGACAGAATGGTAGCAAGAAAGAGAACGAAGGAAGGAGGAGGAAGAGTCAGACAGGAGGGAGAAGGAAGGAGAGTTACACAGGCCGACAAAACCCACAAACTTTACCGACCCATTGATGTGATGAACCCAAAAGTTAACTGGAAAACTTTTCCATTGTGGCTGAAGTAAAACAAAAGGATACTGCAGTGGAAGACTCCCCACCCCTTTCCAAACCCTTTGGCCATGAACCCTCTAGAGGGGAGCTGAAATATTTTGTTCGATTGACATGGTTATGGGAAATTTTATAGGAAGAGTAGACACTGTAGTTTATTGGCTTTTATCCATGGAAACTGGGTCACTTCTGAAAATTAATACCAAGTTGTGGCTGCGTGAAGTTCAAAGAGCCTTAGTTCTGCAGTGGGAATCAGTAATTTTGGCCATCTATTTTAATGATGTTTGACCAGCGCCTGAGCTAAAGGGCAATGCATTTTTGTTAGATAAGGACAAACGAGCTATTGCACAGATAACGGAATTGTTGACAAAGCAAAGTTCAGGTTAACATAAAAGTAGATATATATATTTGGGTTGCACTGCCATTAATGCATGCAAGTGATAATAACAATAATCATCATCACCACATCATCATCATCATCATCATCATCATTATAATAATTATCATCATTATTATTATTATTATTATTATTATTTTATAATTACTATTATTATTATTATTATTATTATTATTATTATTACTACTACTACTACTACTACTACTACTATTATTGTTATTATTATTATTATTATTATTATTATTATTATTATTAAGGCCTCCACATTCTGTGGAGTTCTTACTGATATTATCGATTTCTTGTTTTGTTTTATTGGGGAGGAGGTCTAGAAGTCTGGCATTGCAAGACCGTTCGAGATAAAGATCTGGCATTCCAAGACCGTTCGAGATAAAGACTTGAAATTTTCAGGATTGATGTATCTTGGTTGCAGGCTTCTTTTGGCTCAATTTTTTTTCCTAGCGCTAGCGATGCACATGCTTTCTCTACGGTATTTTTTTTTTCAATTTTTGCTCTCTTCTGCAGCAAAAACTACTGAACTGATTGTTTTGCAAATGTTCTTGCATGTAGTCGCCAATATATACTAGCGCAGCTGGGTTCTGATACAGAGATCCAACAAATACTTTTTGAGATATTGAAGAAATCAAAATGGCTGCCTCATGCCTGAAAGTGTTAAATAGGAAAGATTTTGGTCAATTTAAACCTAACTGGGTGGAAATGTAGTGGGTCATGAGTGAACATGATATGCATCGTATGAATGACCGACCTTGATATCAAGGTCACAGGTCAAAATCCGTAAAAAAATTTGAGTCAGTCCCTTAATATTAGGCCAACAATGATAACAGTATTTTGATCTGGAAAGTGGAGTTCTTTGAATAATGCTTCAGCAATTTCAGAATTCTAGTTATTATTATTATTATTATTATTATCATTATTTTTTATTATTATTATTATTGTTGTTATTATTATTATTAAGCTTTGCCATATATATGGCAAATATTATTGTTTTTGTAAGTATTATCAAGTTTCGCCATATATATGGCGAAGCTTATTGTTTTGGTAAGCATTATTGTTTTTCTCTGCATTTTTTTTTTCTTAGATCTTGATGATATTATCCAGCAAGGTATCCAAGTGTAACCCTAGTTCTTGTGCCAAATATAAATGACCTGGACCTATTTTTTAAGGTCATATACTCATTATTGGTGGAAAAATTGCATTTTTAAAACTGAAATACCTCAGAAACTAATTGAGATATATATAGGTATTTGGTTGAAAATCCTGTGATAAAAAAGGTTGGTTGCTGAGAATTTTGACTGAATATTTGGCCATTTAGCCTGGCGGAAAGTACCAAATTCAAATCAACTTTTTTTTTTTTTTTTTTTTTGTAACATGTTTTAGAGATAAACACAAAAGCTGTAACGCTATAACGTTACAGATATATTGTTGTGGTTCCTCTCATTATCTGAAAGGAATATGGTTATAGTGAAGCATACTGTACAGTTAGCCCGTTATTGAGACAAATGTAAACTGTACCCAGGCTTACAGAGACAATCAATTCCTTAAATAGACGTGGCGAAGCTTCATTACTTTGACTACACGATAAGTGAATAGGTAACTAGTTACTATTTTTCTCTCCAATAAGGAGAGTATGTTTTCATCCCTGTTTGTTTGTTTGTTTGTCTGTCTTTTTGTCTATTAACTTGATTACTCAAAAACTAAACGAGAGCTTTGGACCAAGTTTGGTGGGCAGATAGCCCATGTCCCAGGGAACAATCCAATAAATTTTGGGACCAATCCCTTGGTGGTGTAGTGGTTAGAATGCCCCGATCGGAAATACAACCTTGATTGCACGAATTTTTGATTCCCAAGGGATGACTGAATATATTTCTTTCCGACAAGGAGGGTATGCTTCCACTCTGTTTGTTTGCTTGTTTGCTTGTTTGGCTGTCTGTTCACAGGGTTACTAAAACCTTAGACAGAGATTTGGACCAAATTTGGTTGGTATATAGCCTATGTCCCAGGGAACAATTGATCACCTTTTGAATCCGATACGAATCGTACTACAGATTCTGGACCTGGAAAACACTTTTTGCGAAACCCTAATCAGTGATGAGAAAACCTAATCCATTATGAGGAGTGGTTTGGAGATTACGTTGCCTTTGTGGGAGAGATGCGCTCCCCTGAGTGCCCTTTTAGTTATTATTATTATTATTATTATTATTATCATCATCATCATCATCATCCCTTTTTAATATCTTCCTTTAGACGAAATAGAAGTCAGAAGTACAGTGACTTTACAGTAATTTGTTTAGCATCTACCAGATGATTGTATTCAATGTTGGGGAATTTCATGTAGTTAGGAAGCTAAAAAAAAAAAAAAAAAAAAAAGACGTCTTCAGTAACCACTTCACTGTGATGTCTTTTATATTCTTCCTTTTGGTACAGTCGCCCCAAGAAGTGATGGCAGAGTTTCAGATTACTTCGGTCACTCTGCAGTGCCATACGTTCAATGAAACAGTGAATATAAGGTAAATATTCAATGCCTTCATCACTTCATATCAAATAAAATAGATATTATATCACGCCAAGAATGATGTAAAATGAATAACAGGAGGCAGTGATATATTAGAAGTTAACACTTATATAGTTACCTTTCTCGATTTGAATGAATGTGAAATGTATTACTCCGCGCGCGGTGGGCATTAGGCCTATAACTCCGTGTTCCTGATTTATTTGTTTCCCATGTTTTCAAATACAGATGCTCTAGTTCTGAAGACCAGTTAAGGAAAATTCTTGTGACTGCAATACACTGCCTTATCTTCAAATGCTATGGTGATGATACAGCAACAATAAGGATGTCATAACAATGAAATTATTATTCGTATTGATGCCCTACCTGCGGTAGCAGCAAGACCATACTGCCTTTTATTCCGTCTTTCTCTCACCAATAGTAATTATAATTAGCAACTTTATTCCCAACTGATGCAAAATTATTTTTACTTGTAAGGAGGTATGACAGATTCTGCCTTTTTCTCTTACACTAGGCAATAAACAGGACCAAAACATGAGTTCATAAACTTTTGCAATGCAAAAGCACGCACTCTTAACTCGATCTTTTAACCTTAATTGTCTTCTAAATAAACTGTAATGTCCTGCTGAACAGAAAATGCAGATTTGGAAGTTTTGAACTCAATGATTTGTTTATGAACGACTGCATTTTATTACTCTTGCTAATAGATTATGCACTGAGGATATCAGACTATGACAGAAGTTAGCATTCTCCAAGAAGCTCCGACTCTAGGGAAATTTCGAGGTTCTTTTTTTATACTTCTTTCACCGATAGCCCTCTGGCATATAATAAATAATCCAGAAATTTTTCTTGATGGAAAACTGGCCAAAGGCAGTGTAATAACCTCATATCTTTGAGTAAATGTTATCTCCTTTCGTGCGTGTTGATCGAAACATTTAAAATAGCTTACTGGCTTGCGCCGCCTTCCCGCTTTCTGTCGTCGTCCATGCAGACATTGGAAACGGAAATAAATGACTTTAAATTATTCCCTAGTATTGTAACGGAAATCATTTTATAAACAATAATTATTAATTTTAATTATTTATTGAAGCACCCTTTTGTTCATTCTTACGCTACTATGAAATTATTGCGTGTTACCATACTATACCTCATACTAATTAATCTGGCCGGACATGTATGGCACACTGTTCCTGCCGAGATTCTGATTGGCTGAAGGTGTTTGTTCGATTTCGTTGTTGCTAAAACTGATACTCTTTTTATTATCAGATATGATACTGAGTTTGTCGACAATACAATCGTCAAACGCAATAAGAAATCCGTTATATACTTATCAGCAATGAAATTTTCGTAGGAAGATAGAGATATGAGTCAACAAAGTATTATAACAGTCCAAGTCAAGGTCAGCATTCGAACAATTCCTTTAAATCTCCAACACTCCGTAATATAACAGAAAATTAAGGAAACTTGCTTAATCTAAGCGTTGGTATAACACATTTAAATTTTAAGATCAGTCCGTACTGTGATAATAGAGGATATATAATGAAATAGTTTTCCTTTAGCCTACTTTGATTTTTCGCGGTTTTTCAAACCTCCCTCCCCGCAGAACTCGTCTTTTCATTAGAATTTTTAATTATTCAGAGTTGTGGCACGATTTAAGGGTGCAGACTGATCTTAAAATTTAAATGTGTGTTATACCAACGCTTAGATTAAGCAGGTTTCCTTAATTTTCTGTTATATTACGGAGTGTCGGAGATTTAAAGGAATTGTTCGAATGCTGACCTTGACTTGGACTGTTATAATACTTTGGTGACTCATATCTCTATCTTCCTACGAAAATTCCATTGTTGTTAAGTATATAACGGATTTCTTATTGCGTTTGACGATTGTATTGTCGACAAACTCAGTATCACATCTGATAATAAAAAGAGTATCAGTTTTAGCAACAACGAAATCGAACAAACACCTCCAGCCAATCAGAATCTCGGCAGGAACAGTGTTGCCATACATGCCTGGCCAGATTAATTGGTATGAGGTATAGACTTGAACTCCACAAATTATTCCTGACTCTCCCTGAGCGATAGTTGTGAAATTTCAATTAGTTCCGTTTAGGATTTCCTATTATCGTAACTAAAGAAATGCTTCCCACAGTTTTGAAATACACAGGTACTTTAGCATTGATTTATTGTTTTTTGCAACAGTTTTACGTATTAGGTTTCACCTCGTAGAGATACAAGCAAGAGTATGTGCACTATCGCTGACCGAAAACTTCTGGATACTCCGCCGTCACTTCTTAGGCCGACTGTACCACCAGACGATTTTAACTAAGTAGATTTGGACTAACCAGTAATAGTGAAGCAATGACATCCAGTGCCAGTGAGGCATGGCTCTAAAGCAAGTGAATGTATCAGCCAACAATGGCATCAAAGTTGCTTCAGTGAAGCCAGTATAATTATTCAGGTAATACCGTTAATGTTAAGCCTTTACTTCTGTGTTTATGAGGTCCACTGCAGGAAGGGAAACTGACGGCAAGAATTTGCTATTCCTTATGCTGGTCAAGTACAAACCAGGACAAGCTGTGTGCAGTTGTGTCAGTGTATATGGAAATCGAACTGCTGTACTGGCTCTCTTAATGTGTCTGAGTCGTACAAAGTGGCATTGGTACGAACTTGGAGAATGTGAATATATGCTAGCACATGAAAGGATGTACTGCAAGAACGCACTTCTAAATGCCTACTTGGCAACGAAGATCAGTAGGCAATACCTATAACCATTAAGCCATAATAATGCCATCAGTTTAGTTTGTTTTTCGATATCAGAGGAAGTTCTGCGTACCACATAAATTACGAAGTATATTGTCTTTTCTGCAATATAATTAAAAAAGAAATTATGTAACTGCCAATGATTTTTATCGTTATCTCTGATCTTCTGTTTATCGATCTGGACTGGGAGGAAAGATGTCGATTTAGGGAAGCTTTACATATTAACTTAGTTAAATACATTTTATTACTTTACGGAAATTAATTGGCTTCTCCACTGGCAGACGTTATTACAGGGAAGAAAAGTCAAAATTTTCCGAAAAATAACAAATAAAATCTTTGTGGTGCATCATAGTGTCATTTAATTCCCGTATTTTTAAATAATTCCCCATTTTATAACTTACGTTCACTGAAGAAGGGCAGACGCCAACTTTCATCTGCTTTTTTCTCAGACTTCAATAAGGCAAAATTCAAAAATTTTACAGCAACATCGTAAATAACGAAACAGGAGCAAAACAAAAATGCGAACATTACAGCAGCGTCTTAAAATCAATGAATAAAAGTAATAAGCATTGTATTATGTGACTGACAGTGATGCTCGTTTTTATTATCCTCACATACCCAAATTTCGTGATGAATGTTCCTTTCGGAAGTCAAGTAATTCCTGTTCTAAAAAGAATATTTTACTCAGTAATCATTCCGTGATATGCCTTGCACAGATTGTCTGATGTGGCTGTGTTTCATAGCCTTACAGTATCTGATAATGATAAATAGAATTTTTGCTTACCACATTAGTGCGGGAAATTTAGATGATCAAAAACACCATCCCATCACAGTTCGCCGAGGAATCTCTTTAGTTTCCAATCTTCTTGTTTACACGTGTCCATTCACAGCATCTCGTTGTTGTCTGCACTGTACCTAGTCATTAGTTTCTTGCTTCTACATTCCTGATGTTTCCAAAAGACAAGCCTGGCTCCCTATGAATTCTAAGAGCCAATCAAATTTTCCGTCAAAAAAAAAAAAAAAAAGGCCCCCAAAGGAGGAATCACCAGCCGCAAGCCGATGCATATCTAGCACGGCTCGGAATATGACCTTGACCTTGACCTACTTTCGTCAATTTCGAACTAGTAGGAGATTCTCATCCCTAATACAAACCTGTAAAATTTTTTGATGATATTTTGAGTAGTAGTGAAGTTATCGCGGTAACAGACACACAGACCTTGACCTAATTTCACCAAGTTCGAACCTGTGATCCATTGTTTTACCTACTGCACACCTGTAAAATTTTGTGATAATATCTTGAGCGGTTGCGAAGTTACCGTGCTAACACACACACACACACACACACACACACACACACACACACACACACACACACACACACACACACACACACACACACACACACACAAACTGAAAACAATATCAGCTTCGCTATCCAGGATGATAGAAACTTCCAGAAAAAATAGAAGAAAATCCCCAGGCAACTCCAGGAACAAGTCACGATCCTTACCAGTAACAGGAACAAGTCAGATTTCTTGTCAGCTCCCCCCACCAACCTCGAAATTCCCCATTAACCTCCTGAGCCATTGGGTGCTCACTTGCATTATCTTTTTACTGCCACTGGAAAATTTTATTCAGCTTAGCAGTGACCTTTAAACGTGCAAGATCAGACACTATCTCCATTAGTAAGTAGGCTCTCTCCAGTACAAGAAATCTCTCCCAATTTGAACAAAAGCACCTGGTAATCATGTGAACAGAACATGAAGAGCGTCACTGTACCGAAGTAAATTATCTGGGGGAATAATAAGTAATACCGTCTGTAGGCTAATTACAAGATAGATTAACCTCTTCACTACCGTGACACGTCTTGTATATTAATCCTGCTCTCTTCAGATTTCAGGGCTGAGAGGCTTACATACTTCAGGGGCTAAATGTCTAGCTTCATGAACACTTTCACTGCGACCATGGTCCCCTAAACTGAATAAAACTGTTTGAGGTGAGGTAAAACAATGTCAGTAAAATGTTCGCGAGATGAAGGGGGTAAATAGAGAGAGAGAGAGAGAGAGAGAGAGAGAGAGAGAGAGAGAGGGAGAAGGAATAGTGGAAAGTATAATAAGAGGGAGGAAGAGGGAGGAAGGCGATAGAAATAAAAAAGAGAAAGGGATGGAGAGGAAAAAGAAGTTGAAAATGGAGAGGGACGGATGAGAGAAAAAGAAGGAAAGGAAAGGAATGTAGGGAGAGAATAGGAGGTTAAATGAAAGAGAAGGAGGAAGAGAAAAAGAAGAAGAAGAAGCGATCAAGGAAAGAAATGAGGGTGAGGGGGAGAAAGAGAAGGCATGGGAAGGAGAGAAGTGGGAAGAGGAAGAAAGAGGGAGAGAGAAGGATGGCAAGCACAAAGTAAACAGATCTAGGCCTAATGGTTCTTTCAAGTAGCAAGGAGGAAGGGGTGTAGAGGAAGGAGGAGGGTAAGCAAGAGTGAAGAGGAAGAGGGAGACCGAAAGAGAGAGAGAGGGATAGAATGAGAGAAAATGAAGGAGAGTGAGAAAGGAGAGAAAGAGAGAGCAAACGAGGAAGAGGGGAGGAGGGAGTGTCAGTCTCAGCGATATGGGCAGCAAGATCATGTTTACAGTCTCCCTTGTCTTACCTTTCCTTCCTTCCTTCCTTCCTTCCTCCTTCCCATCCACTCCCTCTACTTATATCCCTCCCTTCCTCTTTTCACCCTTTCCTTTCTCTCATCCTTTATCCCTGTCACTCTGATTATCCCCTTTCATCTCTTGTTCATTTCCTTCCATCCATCCTCTCCCTCCCTTCCTTCCTCCCTCCCTCCTTCCATGTATCCCTTCTCTCTCTCTCTCTCTCTCTCTCTCTCTCTCTCTCTCTCTCTCTCTCTCTCTCTCTCTCTCTCTCTCTCTCTTAGGATCAGTAACTTATAAACACGATGAAGAAGAATAAAAATACAAATAAATGAGAAAGTATAAAAAAGAGGAAAGAATAAGAAGAGATGAGAAAAGAAAGATGGAGATTAAATAAAAACGGAAATAAAGGAAAGAACGTGGTAGAAGATTGACCAGGTATTAATGAAGGTAAATTAAGGAGCGGGAAGGAGCGGGAAGGTTGGATTAATGGGACGTAAACGAGACAGAACAGGAAGATAAAAACAAAGCGAAAGAAATACAGATGTACAGAGAAAAATGAAACAAAAGAAAGAAGGAAGAAAGGAACAGGGAATGAAAGACGAAAACACAGATAAGACAAGAAAAACAAGAAGAATTGAAGAAAAAGAAAGAAAGGAAAAGGGAGGAGGAAGAGAGGCATGTAATTAGTGACGAGAATCAATGAACACAGCTTATAAAGAGAGAGAGAGAGAGAGAGAGAGAGAGAGAGAGAGAGAGAGAGAGAGAGAATACAGAAAAGAGGTGAAAGAGAGAAAGAGCGAAAAAGGACGAAGGAAAGGAAAAAACCTGAAAACAGGGAAGAAACAGAATTAGAGAAAAGAATAAAAAAGTAAAGGAAGAAATGAGCAAAAAGTGGGAAAAAGGAGGGAGAGAAGAGGGAGGGAGGAAGCAAAGAAAGAAAGGGGAGAGAAATGCAAACGGAAAGAAACTAGAGAAGGGTTGAAGAGATGAGGAGAAAGCAAGAAGGAAAACCAAAATTGGAACACGAAGCAGAAAATTAAGACAAGCAAACGAGAAGAGCGAAACAGAACAAAGGGAACAGAAGACGGGTGAAGGAAGAAGGGGAAGAAGAAAGGAAAGATAAGACAATAAGAAAAAGTAAATAAAACAGATGAGTGAAATGAAGTAAAGGAGAGAAAGAGAAGGAATAAAATAAGGATGAATAAAGGAAGAACGGAAACCAGATGAAAAAGAAGCAAGAAGGGAAGGGACTAGGTGAGAAGAAAACAAATTAAGAAAAGCGTAATGAAAGAAGAAGAGAAAAGGAAGGATGATAAGAAAGAAAGGAAATGAAGAGGAATGATTAATGATAAGAAAAAAAAAGAAAGGAGTAAGGGGGAATAAAAACTGAGAACAAAGAAATAAAAGAAGAAGGACGGCAAAAAGACCTGAAGAACGAGAAGGAAGCCAAATGAAGACGAAAAATGAAATTATGAAAAGAAGGGAAAAAGTGGAATATGGAAAACCAGAAAAAATGAAGTAGAGGAGAAACAGAAGAGTAAACGAAGAAAGGTTAGGAGGATGGAGAAAAAGAAGGGAGAAACGAAGAGAAGGTGAAAGAGAAAAGGGAGAACAGGAAGAATAAGAACGGAAAGATAATGAAGAAAGAATAAAATGAATGAATAAGAGAAGGAAGGAAAGAATATGAATCAATTGTACCCAAGTCATCATTTTATAGCGGCCTGATTCAGCACAAACCGTATATGCTCTCTCTCTCTCTCTCTCTCTCTCTCTCTCTCTCTCTCTCTTCAGTCACCTTCTTCCACTCGTATCCCTCTCTTTCTCTATAACAGCCTTTCAGTTTATCATTCTGCAGGACTGTACACATCTTTCGGTTTATCCCTGTGTTATCAGTCTACCTATCAGTTAGTCAGTTAAACAGTGAACCAGTAAATCAATCAATCAATCTTTCTATGTATGTGTGTTACTCTATCTATGTATCTGTTTATCCATCTGTCTATCTGCCTCTATGTCTGTTTATGTGTCCGTCACTTGATCTGTCTATCCATCAATCATTAAGTCGATTTTTCTATCCATAAATTTGTTAGTTTATCTATCAGTCTATCTATCTATTTCTGTCTATCAGTCAATCAGCCAGTCTATCTATATATTTATCTATCTATCTGTCTATCTGTGCTGTAGTATTCTCTTTATATGTTTCTTTGACTAGGATGTAAAACATTCTTTAAAACTGCCGAATCACCTAGCAAGGACCGTAAGTCGACAGTAGTATCTCTCTCTTTCCCCCTCTCTCTCTCTCCACAAGTAAGAGCGGTACAGAGACCTTTCTCAAATCGTCTTCAATAATGATTGATTTCAGAGGAGTAGACTGTAGCACCAGTCGAACAGGGCAGTACTCCCGAGGTTGATGGCAAGCTGGTGATAGGGAGAGCTGGAGCTCCCGTTTCACCAGCTCTCAGGACTTGATCCTGACCATCTCCCTTTTCTGAACATTTTCAGTGCACTCATTTACACAGAGAGTAGGCCAGCATGCTCTCATAATACCTCTACCTTCAACTGTCTACACCACACTACATGCACATAACATATCACACCTTCTATTCACATCTTTAGTAATGGCCGCTGCAATCTTACTGTCAAATGAGGTGGTACCTCGGATTGCCACCACCGGCAGGGTAGGGCTGGAGGCACAGGGTCCTCCCGGTCGCCATCAAGCGACTGTGCCGGCAGCGACTGTTGCTATCTCCGGGAATGCTCTTCGGCGAGGAAGTGACGGTGCAGCTTTATTCTTTACCAACATCCGCGGCCTTACCACAAATTTAAACTCAGTTCATTTTTTCCTTCAGTCCATATCCCCTTTGGCCCTTTTCCTCACAGAACCACAAATCTCACCCTCCACCGATATATCTCCATTTTGTTTTCCCGGTTACCATCTCCTTACAAACTTTCGTAACAAGGGCGGCACCTGTTGTTATATCAAATCCCAATATGCAGTTGACACTATTTTAAACTTCACTTCATCCAGTTTTGATTACTCATTATATAAATTAAATTGCCAAAACATTACCAAATATATCTGTGTAGTTTATCGTTCCCCCAATGCTTCTTCGGAACCCAGTGTATTTGATTCCATATCCACTCAGTTGAGTAACCTTGACCTTGCCCTTGGCAATGAAATTACCATTTTGGGTGATTTTAACATACACAATGTTGAATGGTTATTGCATTCTGCCTGGACTGACGACGCTGGTCTAGAATGCGAGCTGTTTGCGGAATCATTTAATCTCACCCAGTTGGTAAAGCAACCAACCAGAATACCTGATAATCCTGACCATAATGCCCATCTCTTGGATTTATTCTTGACAAATAATCCAGATCAATACAGGATAGAGGTACTGTCACCACTTGGATCCTCTGACCACAATCTCATCAAAGCCTCATTAGTTAACCCTCCTACACCTCCCCACTCTGAACCTGTCAGGGTGACCCGATGGCACTTTGACAGGGCAGACTGGGATGGATTTAGAAATTATCTTGCTGATGTTCCATGGCAGTCTTTCTTCTCTAGTGATCCCAATTCTACCCAGTCCCACATTTGCGACTTAATACTAGCTGGTATGGATTTATTCATACCAAGTCAACAATTCACTAAAAGATCAAACTCTCCAAAATGGTTTGATGGCAATTGTGCCAGAGCAACAGCCCAAAAGTCATTAGCATATAACTCTTACTTAAAATCGAAAACATCTGAATCACTCTCCCAATTTAAAATTGCTAGAAATCATGCAAAAGCTGTATTAAATCTATCTAAATCAAACTTTCTTCAAAAGCAAGCATCAAAACTACTTACAACCCTAATGACAATAGAATATTCTGGTCAATTCTTAATTCTTTCAATAATAACTTTAACAAGTCATCTTCCATTCCCCCACTAAAATCTTCAAATGGCAATATTACAAATGACCCACTTGGGAAAGCAGATATCTTTGCTAGTACTTTTGCCAGAAACTCTACCATAGATGATACCAGCCAGAATGTCTCAGTACTGGAACTTGATTCTCCTGAAATTGCCCCACTTAAAATACAGACAAGATACGTAAAATCCGTCCTAGACAATTTACCTACCAACAAAGCTCCAGGCCCAGATGGAATTCCGCCAATTGTTTTGAAAAAGTGTTCCCCTGAACTTGCCTCTGTCCTAGCTAAATTATTCAGACTATGCATACGTACTTCTTTATTCCCAAATTCATGGAAAGAAGCCAATATCCACCCAGTTCCGAAGAAAGGAAGTTCGTCTGACCCCTCCAATTACAGACCAATAGCTGTCACATCTTCTCTTGGTAAGGTATTTGAAACTTTAATTAATAAGCATATTGTTAAACATCTTGAATCCAACAACTTAATTAGTGATAGACAATACGGTTTTCGCCACGAAAGATCCACCATTGACATACTCAATCTCTTAACTCATACCATCCATCAATCAATTGATCTTTTGGAGAAACTCATGCAGTAGCTCTTGATATCTCTAAAGCTTTCGACAGAGTATGGCACCGTTCCCTGCTGTCCAAACTCCCTTGCTATGGACTAATGTCTTTTGTTCCTCTGATTTCTTCTTATCTTAGTGACAGGAAAATAAGAGTAAAAGTAGATGATGTATATTCGAATTTCCACTCAATTAACGCCGGCGTGCCGAAGAGATCAGTTCTGGCGCCAACCCTATCTCTGGTTCATATTAATGATCTCTTATCTGTCACTCACAATCCCATTCACTCATATGCAGATGACTCAACACTACATAGTTCATTCACACTCAGACATCCATTCACAAAGTCTAATATCTCTACCTCTCAACTCAGTACAGCCATCTCCATAAATCAAGATCTATCTACAATCAGCGAATGGGGACAAAACAACCTTGTCTCTTTTAATGCTAGTAAAACTAAATATATACAGTTTACTAATAGACAGATATTGCCAGATTCGTACATTAACTTCAGTGCTACTAATATTCCCATCTCCAAAAGTATTGAAATTCTTGGTGTCTCACTTAACAGTGCCCTCAGCTGGACCTCTCATGTCAGATCACTTGCTAAAACCGCCTCAAAGAAACTTGGATTATTGTACAGAGTCCGTAACTTCTTCGCCGATGAGCAGTTAGCTATAATTTATAAGAGTCATGTGCGCTCTCAGCTTGAATATTGCTCACCCTTGTGAAATGGTTGTGGAGAGATTGCATTAAGACAACTACACAAAATTCAGAATAAAGCTATTAGAATCATTAACAACCCTGCCATTACATATAAACTACCTCCCCTGCAAGTAAGAAGGAATGTTGCCTTCCTTGCATTATTTTACAGATATTTTTTTGGTAAATGCTCAGACGAAGTTGCGTCCATGGTGCCACCTCTCCATGCCTTCCCTCGTGCTACATGGGCATCTGGTAGCGCTCATGACTGGAATGTCACTCAACCATATTGCAGAACTTCTGCTTATCAGAATTCTTTCATTCCCCGAACTGCATCTCTCTGGAACTCGCTTCCCCAGAGTTGTTTTCCTCCAAATTTCAACCCACAACTGTTCAAGTTTAACTGTTATAGATATTTTATGAGCAGAGGACACCAGTAATCTGGTGTATGGATTATTTTTTTTTACCCATTTGTTTTTCCTTCCTCCGTTCTGTTATTTATAAAAAAAAAATGAGTACGTTAAATAAAGCTATCTATGAATCTATGTGTTTCTTTCATACCCATGTATATCTTCATAAACCTAACCGGCTCTCTGCCTTTCTCTCAACACATCTGTATCTGTCAATCTCAGTCCATGTATATCCATGCATATATTCAAAGGTGCAGACTTATATATTTCTAGCAACTATGTACATTTTCTGTCTGTTTATCTGTCTCTATGGCTGTACATTTCTTTAGCCATTTTTCTAATGACATGTACTGTATGTCTTTTATTAATCTGTTCACCTCCTGCTCCTCCTTCTCCTCTCATTTCTTTTGTTTTTCATTTTCTTCAGAATACTTCAACTACGTTCATTGTAAGAGAAGAGAATGTATAGAAGTTGGGGAAAAAAATGGAAAGAGACGGAGAAGAGAAAATGAGAGCAACGCCTGGCCAGACACCAAAGAAATCTTACACGGACCAGAAAAGAATTATCATAGCGACCCATCCAGATGTGGGAGTATACCATTATTATTAAAATGGGATAACAAGAAAATGGAGAGGGATGGCGCTGGTAATGAATTGTAATGGATGAAATATCTCAAATTTGTTATATGCTGATGATGCAGTGCTACTTGCAAATACCGGACAAAAACTTGGGAGGCTAGTGCCGAGTTTTACTAATGTCTGTGAGCGTCGTGCCTTGAGAGTAAAATGTAGAAAAGAGTAAAGTGATGGAAATCAAGAGAGAAGGTGACTCCCAGTGTGATGTTACAGTGAATAGAGAGAGGCTGGAACTGGTGAGATAGTTCAAATACCTGGGTACAATGCTAGAAAAGAGAGGAAAATGTGCAAAAGAAGTGGAGGGTAGAGTGACACAAAGAAGGAATGTAGTTGGTGTTACGAAAACCTTGATAAGAAACAGAGGCTTGAGTGTTGCAGTTACGCGAGACTTATATGAAGGAGTGTTAGTGTCAACTTTAACATATGGATGAGAGGCTCTGGTGTGGCAAGAAAATGAAAAGTCAGGAATGAGAGCAGTGGAGATGAGACTGCTGAGAAATGTATGTGGAGCAGAGTGTGGATAAGATACGAAATAATGTAATTCGTGAAAGATGTGGAGTGAGAAAGTCTGTGAACACAAGAATCGAAGAAAGTGTACCGAGATGGTATGGTCATGTGGAGAGAATGGATAACAATAGAGTGGTGAGAAAGGTATATCTGAGCAAATCTGAAGGAGGGAGGAGGCGAAGTAGGCCAAGGAGAAGGCGGAGGGATATGGTGGATGAGTGTATGAGGAAGAGAGGTATGGAAGTCGGTGAGACTAGGGGACTGACAAAAGACCGAGCCGGCTGGATGAATGTTGTGAGAAGTGCATGATCAGGGATTTGGCACCTTTTTTTTAACGTGACAGCGTTCGGATTGATTCTATCGGATACGTTTATGTGAAGCTATAGAATGTGTTGAAAGTTTCTGGTCTATCAGATTCAGCCAGGATTCCGGGGGCTTGAATGATGATTGAATGGAAGCGTGGCCCATTGGACTGGCCAAACTTGGGCTGACTGGTCATTGCAACTCCTCACCCTGCCCTATTGTGGGAAAGGTGGTCCGGATGATGATGAGGAGGAGGAAAAGAAAATGAGAGGATATTTGTCTCACTTAATTGTCATAATCCTTGCTCATAGCACAATGTGCTGGTAACTCTTAGATGGTGAAATATAATTTTTATGATAATATCATCTATTTACTCATTCAGAGCAACTTTCAATTCGCTCTACACTCAGTGACAAGAAAATGGCATCCTGTAATCCAGCTAACTATTTAACTATTTAGTACGTTGAGTGATAACCATATAACCTAATTATCGCCAGGTGGTGTAGGGGGTTAGGGAGCAACAAGCAAATTGAGCCGTGTGGGTTTCCATCTGATCGGTGGAGCTTAATGCTCACAGTCGCTCTCGTGAGGTCAGTCTCAGTTGCTCTCGTGAGGTCAGTCTGCTCAGACATCCTGTGATAGTGTTGTTAGTGACCTGTGATAGTATTGTGCTAGTGTGTTTTAGTGACCTGTGATAGTGTTGTGTTAGTGTGTTGTAGTGACCTGTGGTAGTGCTGTGCTAGTGATTCATGGTAGTGTTGTGCTAGTGTGTTATAGTGACCCGTAGTGACCCGTGATAGTGATGTGCTACCTTTGTGTGAATTTGTGCGTGATGGATTCCTCTGCAGAGAGTTGTGTCCCCACTGCAGGTATTGAAAAGGACTACTTTGAATTAAAGGAGGAACTTCTCGAACTGAAGCGAGAGGTACAAATTCTCAGGTAGGAGAAGGCACTAATAAGGGAATTGTTGGAGAAGAGAGAGAATAAGGCTGAAGGTTGGACACTTGTTCGTAAGGGTGCAACGAAGTTCACGCTTAAGAGGCAAACGGAAATTATGACCACTAATGTCTTCGATGCAATACGGGACGAATGTGAAGGGAAGGCAGAGAGGGAAGTAGAGGAGAAGGACGGTGAGAGAACTTCCCGTACAGGTAAGTAGAGTCAGAACAAGAAAGGTAGGAAAATTGTTGCCGTTGTTGGAGACTCCCAGGTGAGATATCTTAACAGAGCCATGTACTGTATACACCACTCACTAAACATGTGTGTCTTCCAGGGGCCAGGGTGGCTAATGTGATAGACAAAATTTCAAGTATCGTGAATTATAGTGGTGACAAACCAACTGTGTGCCTCAGTGTAGGATTCAATGATATTAGTAGCCGTAAGAGTGAGGTACTGTGGCAGAAGTATAAGTTGTTCTTAGAGAAGGTTAGGGAGAGGGGAGGAACCCCTGTAGTGCTCGGTGTTTTACCAAGGTGGCGAGTTGGGAGAGAGCGGTTGAGCAGGGCAATAGGGTTTAATTGCCGCCTTGAAAGGTATTGCAAAGATAATGCAATACCTTCCACAGACAGCTGGGACCGGTTTTATGGACGGAGTGCCTTGTATAGTTGGAATGCGACTCATCTTAGCAGACAGGGAGTTATTGTTTTAGCTGGAATGATAGACAGGGAGTTAGAGTTTTTTTTTTTTTCAAGATTGAGAAGTAGACATACAGAAAGTTACAGCAACTGCGCTCTGAAATCATTATTATCATGTTTGGATAGATGCATCAAGACTTGCAAAAGTAAAAACAACAGTTTAACCATTAGTGTAGATACATCCACTCAGGCACCTCAAATTGAGCAGGCGATGATAGAGGACAGAACAAGCGATGATAGAAGGGCGATAAGTGATAGTACAAAAAATTGTTATATTAGTAAAGAGTTTCCCAGTTAGTAATGAAGTAAAAAATAGTAAATCCCAAGGTAGAGGCATAACTACTCGTAATTATCTGAAAGTGTACTACACAAACAGCCGAGTTTACGTAATAAAATGGATGAAGTGAGGGATATAATTTGTACAGAGAAAATAGACATTGCCACTATTAGTGAAACTGGGATGAATACAGACACTTGAGAATTTTTAGCAGAATATCAGATAATGGGCTATAATATTACTGTGTCAAACCGTCTGGGAAGAAAGGAGGGTGGGGTAAATGTAAATGATTCATTAAACTGTTACAATAAAGCAGACAGTAAAGTAAATAGGGACACAGAAAGTGTCTGGATTGAAATCAGTAACAAGAGGGAGAATTATTAATCTTAGGAGCAATTTACAGATCTCTAAAATTAAGTAGAGCAGATAGTAAATACCTCTGGGAGGAAATTAGGAAAGCATCACAGTCCAGCTCAGTAATAATTGTAGGGGACTTTAATCTGCCAAAGATAGATTGGAGAAATTAGACAGGGAATGCAGAGTCAAAGGAATTTCTAGAGGTAGTACAAGATAATTTTCTTTATCAGTATATCAGGGAGCCCATCAGAGGTAATAATATACTAGAAAATATCATTAGTGATACAGAGGTTGGTGGACGACTTGGTAATAGTGATCATGAAGAAATTAAGTTCAGATTTATTTGGGATGTCTGTTCCACTGAAAATACCTCCACCTTTCTTAATATTCATCAAGGAGATTTCGATGGATTAAGAGCTTATTTTAGAACGGTAGTCCACAGGGAGAAGAGCTATTTTAGGAGGTGCCAGGTCAGTGGGGAACCCCAGGTCATAGGTGAGGGCAGGAAACAGGTGAGAATGTGCACCAGGTGTCTGTGGAAGGTGAGGTGGCGGGTGGGAGTGTAGTTCAGGTGGCGAGGATTAACTCAGGTCCAGTACTAAGTAGACGTTCGACCAGCGAGAAATATAACGAGTTAGTAAATATAATACATGGAGGCCAATATAGATATATCCCTTCAAAACCGTTCAGAGCGAATAATTCAGGTTTAACAACAGATTAAAATCTCTCATAGGCAAAAGGAAAGGAATGTATAGAAGAATAACACGTGGAGAGGAACACTTACGACGGTACGTGATTTTAAATAGAGAACTAAAGAGGGAAATATGAAAAGCAAAGAGAAGTTATGACATTAAGATTGCTAGTGAATCGAAAGAAAACCCCAAGTTTTTTATCAAATGTACCGTACAAAAAATAAACATAGGATAGGACCACTCAGAACAGAATCAGGTGACATTACCAGTGAAGATAAAGAAATGTGCTCCATCCTAAATAATTATTTCATATCAGTATTCACCAAGGAAAATCTAGACCTGGTCCCTCAAGCAGCAAATATTTACGATGAAAATACGGAAAATATACGTAGTAAAATAACCATTCATAAGAAGGACGTATTCAAAGAAATTAATAAGTTAAAACCTCAAAAATCGCCAGGTCCGGACGATATATATGCAAAAATTATAAAAGAAACCAAAGAAGAATTATGGCAGCCACTTTTAACGTTATGTAATGACTCTTTAGTTTCAGGAGAAGTTCCAGAGGCGTGGAAGACCGCAAACGTAGTGCCCATCATTAAAAAGGGTGATTAATCAGCTGCATCGAATTATCATCCAAGTCTAAAGTCAATAGTAGGAAAAATTCTAGAGTCAGTTTTGACTAATAAGATTAGAGAACACTTAGAAAGATTTAATCTTATAAACGAAAGTCAGCACGGATTCAGGCAAGGATGATCCTGCCTCACAAACTTGTTATTCTACTCTGAGGCCTATGAGGCAGCACATAGCCATACAGCTTACGATGTTGTTTATCTGGACTTTAGTAAAGCTTTTGATAGGGTCCGACACGAAAGGTTAGTTAGAAAGGTTCGAGCACAAGGTAAAGACGGTGATATCTTAAAATGGATAGAATCCTGGCTGAAAGGACGAAAGCAGAGAGTATTAATAAATGGAACTAAGTCGGATTGGGGATTAGTAACTAGCGGTGTACCCCAGGGCTCAGTACTCGGTCCCTTATTATTTATTATATATATATAAATGATCTAGACTTAGGAGTCAGCATCAGCAAATTTGCCGACGATACGAAAATAGGGCGTATCATTAACTCGACTGACGATTGCCATAACTTACAAAAGGACCTCAGTATATTGTCCAAATGGTCTAAAACTTGGCAAATGGTTTTTAACTTTGAAAAATGTAAAGTACTTAACGTAGGCAAGACCATTGGAGATACTAAATACAGCTTAGATAACAAAGAAATTAGCAAATCGGAATGCGAGAGAGATCTATGAAAAATGTAAAGTACTTAACGTAGGCAAGACCATTGGAGATACTAAATACAGCTTAGATAACAAAGAAATTAGCAAATCGGAATGCGAGAGAGATCTAGAAGTTATGGTTAGTAAATACCTCAAACCAAGGCAGCAGTGTATTAAAGCGAGTAATAAAGCAAATAGGGTCCTAGGATTTATTTCGAGAAACGTGAGCAACAGGTCATCAAAAGTAATACTGCATCTTTATCTAGCATTAGTAAGGCGACATTTAGACTATGCAGTACAATTTTGGTGTCCTTACTATAGAATGGGTATTAACTAGTTAGAAAATGTACGGAGAAGAATGACAAAAATGATACATGATGTTCGGAACCTGTCGTATGAAGACAGACTGAAAAGACTAAGTCTGCACTCGCTAAAGAGGCGAGGAGTAAGGGGAGACTTAACTGAGGTATTTAAGTGGATGAAGGGCATAAATAAGGGAGATATTAACAAGATACTTAAAGTGAGCATACAGGATAGAACTAGAAGTAATGGTTTTAAACTACAAAAATTCCTTTTCAGTAAGGAAATAGGTAGAAATTGGTTTGGTAATAGAGTAGTAGACGAATGAAATAAGCTACCTAGTAAAGTAGTTGCTGCCTCTTCCATTGAGAGTTTCAAGCACAGGCTAGATAAGCATATGACAAAAAAGGGGTGGATATAGAAAAAAAAAAATCTTATAACCAACACTAATTCATACTTTTTCCTTTTCAGGTTACACTACGATAGTTCCTGTTCTCCTTTCACACTTTCCTATAAAATGTCCACGCCAGTTTTTCTATACTGCGTGGTGTTCTTTCTGACTTTTTCCTGCCGGCTTCGGCTGGAGGGTTTGGAGGGCGGGGGAGAGCCTTCTTCTTTGCTGTCCTTATCTCAGTCTAGTAGTTCATTTACTCTTCTAGGAGCTGCCTAGCATGGGCCAACCGGCCTACTGCAGTTATCCTTTCTTCTTATGTTCTTCTAATGTCGCTCTGGGGAAAGAGAGGCCGGTCACCTTTGCCTTAAACATCGGGACGAACTAGCCTATAGTAGGACTCGCGTAAATTTGCGCCTGTGGTGTGGCCCCGCACCTGTGTACAATGGTGCCACGTTTCCCCACCTTGCGATGTGAAACGGAAGCTATTTATGTACAAGGCATCACAAATACCATAAATTCAGATGAATAAAACTTACACTTGTGTATTTTGATGGATGAATCAACATTAATCTTATTATGCATAAAATATTTATACAGTAACACAGAAACATGGCATACATATTGTACAGTGTTGCTAAAAAAAATTGTAGTCACTTTTAATGGTTTTTAGCGTAGTTTTAGGGTGGGTAATGATATCACAGTTATGTTTATAAGATAATGAGCCTGAAAAAAAGAAGAAATATGCCAATATCCAAAGTAAAAGAAATAATTCATATAATTCTTGTGAGTGGCAACACTGACACACCCAGTCTGGCCTAAGATAAAGTACGTACCCCTCCATAGACCCAAGCATAGCTTGTACAGGTGTTGCTAGGGAAAAATGCTCACATTTACTGGCTTTTACCGTAATTTTAAGGGCGAGGAATAATCACATTTATAATCATAAGCTAATATGTAGGACAAAATAGTAGGCATATGCCAATACCGAAGTAAAAAAAAAAAAACATTATTCACTCGCGAGCGGCAACACTTCCACACCCAGTCGGTGGCCTTGACCTCAGGGGTGGTGTGGAAATGATGTCAAATTTACAATATATACAATATTATGTAAAAGAAAATATCCAAAATATCTCTTGCAATAAAAGAGAGAGAGAGAGAGAGAGAGAGAGAGAGAGAGAGAGAGAGAGAGAGAGAGAGAGAGGCAGGCAGGAGAGGGGCAAGGTTGAATGATTTGTCGGCATGACGGGGGGTGGTGGTGGTGGAGGCATTGTCAGGCTGAGAGAGAGATGGAGGAAGGGGAAAGAGAATGAATGAATGAAAATCAATCATGGTACTGCAATAACGTGTCATCTGTCGTCGTATACAAAAAATGATAAATATCACTAAATATAACAAAACCAAATTAACAAATGAAAGCACAATTATAAATAACTTATAAAAGAATCAAAAGTACTCAGGGTGGCTCACGTCTCCCGCCAGGAGAGAGAGAGAGAGAGAGAGAGAGAGAGAGAGAGAGAGAAAGAAAGATAACGGTATAGAAAACGTGGCAACACTGTACACAGGTGCGGGCCACACCACAGGCGCACATTTACGCGAGTATTACTATAGTCACGTCCCCCCCCCCAACGTCCCACCCCCCCAACACCACCACTCCCACACTTGCGTCAGACATCTCCCAACGACTCTCCCTCTTACCAGTAAATGATTCGGAGAAACTGAGTCGAGCAGCACGGGATTCACACCAAGGATAAAAAGGATTGACAACTCTGACTGTACCAGCTATAAGTGCCGGCGATAGTACCTGATGGGACAAAAAAGGACTGGATAAAAGATGGAGGAATATTATCATCATCTCCATTTTTTTTTTTTTTTTTTTTGTAGTGGGAGTTATTTGTACTAATATTACTTTTATATATATATATATATATATATATATATATATATATATATATATATATATATATATCACAATGGAACTTAACACCATCTTCATGCTACTCTTGTCTTTGCTGAGATGTTTCAGTTATGTTTCGAAAAGTACCATGAAGTTTAACTATTTTTTTTTATTTTTCCGTGACTTGTGTGTATGTGCTTCGGTTCTACCCATCTCTTAACAAGCAGTACATATATTATCATGGAATTCGCGTTATACTAAGGAGCCTACAGCAATATACCATATATGGGTCATTCCATTTCCCACTCCCACTCCCGCCTCCAGCTGTTCCTGATACACCAAGCAGTCGTACCTAATTGTGAACGATGCGCTAGGAATTATGCCACTCACTTCATCTGGCGTTTACAAAATGTAGCTACTATGAATCTAATGGTACTTTTTGAAGTGTGTACAGTACATCTTGGGAGAAATATGGTGAGTGCAGAATATGTCTGCCATGTCAAAACACGCTTTGCGTGACAAGCTGATTTGAGTCTCGGTGACACTGATGTCTTCTTGTGGGAGCTCTGTTTGTTCTCTGGGTGAAATTTGTAAATGAAAATGCCATCCCCTGTTGTGATATTGGATGAGATCACTGGATCCGATGAACATCAATCAGGCTAGAGACAGAAATGTCACGTTAATTAGTTTAGTCATCTGTGAAGACATATGAAACAAACACGGCGCAAAAAAATAAATAAATAAATAAATGTTGGGTAGAGTATCCCAACTTCAGTCTTGCCCTTCCTACGGTGCAGTATGGCGTGGTATCATGCTGACCGGTGATACCAGGCACATCGAGGAGTGACGTGTATTAAAGGAAGGACTCGATTTACTGGTCATCCATTGCAAACTGATGGGGCCGTGGGGCCATACACTACTTTTATATTACACTTCCTAAAGAATGATATTCATACCCTCAGGCTCCTATGATTCACTCTTAAATGAATAACTTCGCCTGGTGGAAGGTGAACTAGCGCTCATATGTTGTACCGAATGAGCAGCTTATTGGTAAAAGTATTAACACTCTCAGGCTTCTATGACTCCCTCTCAGCTGGATGAATCCGTCAAGTGTTAACTGAAATACAATACTACAAATATCCCTACCATGCGAGTGACAGCATGAGGCAACAGCAGGAAGGAAGCGAGGAGAAAGCTATTAAAAGATTGATACTGAGAGGATGAGGAGAAGAGTCCAAACAGGATATTTGAATGGAAAGAAAAAGAGACAACAGAAAGATAATCGAGAAACAGTTTGCTGTCTAAACACAAGCATGGCAAAAATAGCAGTGGGGAGAGGGTGGGGGCGGGTAGCATCCTACACGTTTGCCAACTCTGTATGTATTCCGATCTGCGAAAAAAACGTTTTATGGGCTCACACAATTAGTTCTTCACCTTTGTGGCGGTGTGAGCAGACTTGTTTTGGGTGGGAGTGACTGTGAAGATTTGGAGCAATGTCGGAATTTGAAACTGTAGTACTTGGTGTGTGATGAACAGACTGTGATAATTTGGGTAAAGTTGTGGAGGTATAAGACTATTATTCATTTTGTGGGGTTTAGGAGGCATGGTTAAGTTTCTGTGGGCACTATGGGAGGACTTTTTTATTCTTTGGTGATACCCGTGGGTGTGTGGAGACTCTGAAGGTGTGCGAAGACTTAGAGTGTCTGGAAACTACCAGGAAGTTGAGAGGCGATGGGGGTATGTGGAAAGTATGGGGATGTGGGGAAAAGGTGGAATGTGGGAAGACTGTGAAGGTGTGAGGAGACTGACGATGTGGGGAAACTGTGGGAGTGTGGGGAGACTGGTGGTATGAGGATATGGGGAGACTCTGGCGGTGCAGGGATATGGGAAAACTGTTTATTTAGGGATATGGGGAAACTGGTGGTGTGCAGATTCGGGAAAACTGATGGTGTGGGGATATGTATAAACTGGCTGTGTGAGATGTGGAGAGACTAGTGGTGTGGGGTTAGTGAGTGGATGCGGGGAACTCTGTGAGAGTCTGAGAATTTCGCAATGGGTTAGAGAATTCCACAAAGGTGGGGGGCTCTGGAGGTGTGAGAGAGTCTGTGGTGTGTGAGAAGGTTTCTAATGGTATGAAAGTCTGTGTCGAAGTTTGGAGACGTATCCAGGGCTGTGTAGGACTCTGTGAACCTGTGCAAGACTCCCTACCTCCCTCCCTTCCTCCTTCCCTAGTAATATCTAGTGCAGACACCCACTCGCTCTTGCTGCCTAAATGCTTGAGTCTGTGAGAACATTTGCTGTATAAACAATGGGTCTGGCTTCAGTCTTACTTCCTTGCTGTTTATCTAGCATTTTTACTTTCATGCCTACGTAGACTATTTATTTTTCATCCTCCCGTCTACCTTTCTTCCACATTTTTATCTACCTATCTATCTACCTCGTTTTTACCATTCTCACAACTTTTACTGACTTTAACACATTCATTACCGTCTTACCTATCTCTCTTGTACTCGTCACTTTAAATATCTACCTCTTATGTAACCTCTCCCTTTACTTACCTTTTCCTGTCCTATGCACTTACCGTCCTCTATATGACAATTCAAGTTTTCTTTGTTTTCTTATCTACCTGTTTTATGCCCTCCTTTTTGTCTGTGCCTTCTTTTTGCTCGACTTTTAGCAAAAAATTATTACACATCCTTTATGCCCCGACCATCGTGATATCAAAAACTCTTCATGTTTATAACTCATACACACACATACTGTATATGCAAATTTAACAACATATTCATGGTTAAATTTATAGGGTGATGATACTGCAACAATAGGAGTTTTAGTGTATTACATGGCAATTCCCAGAACTTATCCATTTTGTTTTTAATGGAGTTTCTTGATATTGTAGTCCACTCACTTGGATTGCCATGTAAGTGTTCGCTTGACTTCTCACTGTTAAAAGTCAGTCTGAATGTCCCATTTTGCAGTTTCCTGGATAATACAGTCAAGTACACTATAATATCACAGAAACTGTCAAAGGTGCTAATGACCTCAGATATAATATTTCGTTCATTTACCATCATGTCACCAACGTATGCTGTGTGCATTCCATCTTGCGTCATCATGTTTGGTGAAAGTCTTCACTATTTCCTACACAATTAACCTTTTCACTGATGTTGTATTCACTCCTTCAGGATCAAACATGTGTGATGATGTTTTATTGCCCTGCAGTAAAATTTCAGTCGTGCTTTATCGAGCTCTAGCAACTCAAACGTACACTGAAGACTATGATGATGTTTCCGTTCAAAATTTCCGATTCTTTTTTTTTTTTTTTTTTTTTTTAAATCTTACTAGTGATTAGGAGGATCTGCTGCATGGTTCTGTGGATTCTTGCAGAGAATCATACAGACTTTTACATGCCACTCTTTCCCCAGCTCTGACATGTTTCAGATCCGAGGTCAGTCACCTCAAAGAGGTTTCTGTAAATTCCTTTTCATAACTTCTTGAGATAGTAAGTTGTGAAGCTTCAGCTGAAAAGTTGGAATATCTCGTTTCTATCCATGACAGTAATAATGTCATGTCCGCCCACTCCCTTCATGGTAGTTTCCAACTTACATAATCCGTGATTTACCAGTGATTCATATGCACTGATGAGCACCTCATTTTGCTCTTGGTGGAGGCAAATATGGTGGGTCAATGTTGCAGTTAGTAACGTACTCGACTCAAGACGCGCATGCCCTGAGCAGAAGGTTTGAAACATTTATGGTGGGTTGCAGTATTATGGCCTTTAATTTGCTTTCATGTGTTCACACCTGGATGGTTCTGTTTATCTATCTATCTATTGCCAGATGCCTTAATCCCGTAAGGGGTGGCCACAAACAATCGCCTCCATGTTGCCCTGTTCACCGCCATTTCGTTGCCCTGCTCCCAGCTCACACCCCCGTCTCTCATATGCCTCTCCACTCCATCCCTCCATCTCATCCTTGGCCTCCCTCTCCCTCTCCCCCCCTCCACCCTACCCACATACACTCTCCTCGTCAGTCTCTCGTTCTCCATCCTCTCCACATGGCCAAACAATCTCAGTGTATTTTTCCTAACGCTTTCCATCACATCCACATCCACACCACAACGCTCCTTCACTTCCTCATTTATCAGTCTGTCTCTCCATGTGACCCCACATGCTCCTCTCAAATAACTCATTTCCACTGCTCTCACTCTTGTCTTCTGTTCCTCCAATAAGGTCCAAGCTTCACTTCCATGCGTTAGAGTTGGTATCACAATACTGTCACGTAGTAGCTTTTTCACTTCCATGCTCACTTCCCTGTTTCTCATCACTGCTTTCAAGGAACCAGCAGACTTTTCATCCTTGTTGTACCCTTTCAAGCACTTCACCCTCTAAACTTCCATCTTTACTCATCACTCTACCCAAGTACTTAAACACAATCACATTTTCCATTCCCTCCTCATCCGACCTCACTGTCCATTCACTGACTTCACTTCTCTCGAAGACCAGAACTTTACTCTTCCCTACATTCACATGTAGATTCCATTTCTTACACACTCTCCCAGACTCATCCACCAAGCCTTACAGCTCCCCTTCGTCTTCACTTAACAACACAGCATCATCTGCAAAGAACAGTACAGGAAGTTTCCAAACACTGCCCTCTCTCACTAGGGCCGCTCCAACATCCACTACCCTACCTTGTATCTCTTTTATAACCCCATCCATATACAGACTGAACAAGCATGGAGACATGACACATCCTTGTTTTAATCCAACATTCAAACAGAAAAATTCACTCAGTTCACTATCCACACGCACTGCAGCCTTAGAATCCTCATACATACTCTTCACGGCCTTTAACGACTTCCCATATGCTCCATATATTCTTAACTTCTTACTTTCTGCTTCAGAATTATGCATAATTGGCCTCCTCTCTCTCTCTCTCTCTCTCTCTCTCTCTCTCTCTCTCTCTTGAATATTGACACTTCAAAAGAAACTTAATCTCTTATTTTATTAACTTATTTCCTTATTTCTGACTGATAACCTTAGGACTTTTAACGCATATTGTAGCCAACAAAACTGATATAGAAGTTGTAATTCCCCTTCCTTCGTTTTACACTTTGAGGAAAGGGTTAAATAAACAAAACTATAAATATATATTCCCTGATAACTATTATGAATGGTGTTTCACTATGAGTTCAAATATAAATGATCAATGAAGTAGCGGTATCATTTGTTAAGGTCATGACTTCATAATAGTGGAGGGATAGTTCAGACTGTCCGAACCATCCCCCTCCTTAACTGTCCGAATCATCCCGAATCTACATAATCAATTGATGGGTGCCCTCAAGTTTCACACGAGAGAGTTTAACATTCGTTTTTCATAGATATATGTTCTACATGCAACACAGATTCACCCTGATAATGCATAGTTCGATGTTTGGCATATTCATGAAAGTAGAGCTTACGATATACACTCAAAATATAACACAGGAGATGCAAGAAAACATAAAATCTGACCTGCATCAAAAAGTGTGGTGTTTCTAGCTTGGAGGTTCCGGCCCGGTGGTTGAAGTTAACAAACTCTCCCAATTTCACGCAAGATCTCGCGGCCCTGTCCCACACGTTTCTCAGGAAATGCATCGTTCAGACCATCCCACTGTCCGAACCATCACCGCCCTCCCCTACTTTTGTGACCAATAGTAAAAATGCTGGCTTACACGCTCACAAAGTGCACATTACTGGTATTAATCAACCATGGATACATTTAACTGAGCATGCGAAGACAGAAACTTGTCCAGGCGACTTCTAAATTATATTACCTTGGGGCAATCTATCACATTACTAGGCACTTTGTTCCTTGTGCTGACAGTTCTGTTGAAGGTAACGTGCTTTGCTTTTGCTTCATTCGACTGGAAATGTTTGCCTATAATTCTGAAACCATTAGGTTTCGTGTAAAACGACCAGATATCATAATCTGCGCTTTGAAAGCTAAATAGCTTTAGTTCTGTTAAGTGCTTCACATATGGTGTGTTCCGTAATCTGGGTATCATTTATGTAAATCTTTGTTGTACTCTCTCTGATTTGAAATGTCTTCCTTGTAATATGATGGCTCAAGTTAGATACAGTACTCGGGATACGAATACTCTAAGGAACTGTATAAGGTAAAGACAATATTCTCTTACGTTCATTCAAATGCTCTTCCTCTAAGTTCAACTCAGTTGTTAGCTTCTTTACAGCTTCCATGCATTATCAGCCTGGTTTTTAAGTCATTGTTATAATTATTCCCAACTATTTTCTTCATTGACATTCAAGAGCTTAGTGTTATTCACAGTATAGCTACATTTTCTCATATTTACACCCAATACTTAGGACATTGCATGTGTCTGTATTAAAGTCCATTTGCCATGTTTAAGCACATTTGAACAGCTTATCAATATCTCTTTGAATCATCAGTTTCTGTTCGAGGGAATCTTCTCTGTTACTGATCTTCGTATCGATAGTGAATTTGGCTATTTTATAAAATACACCTTCATCAATATCCCTTATATGAATAAAAAAATAAAAAAAGGTATAGTACTCCAAACAACCTCGCAGCACTACATTTGAAACACTCATGCAGCCTGATTCCTTCTCATGAACTACAGCTTTTTGTGTATATTTCACAATACAGCTTTCAGTCTGTCTCAATAAATTGCAGTACAAGAAGAAGAAGAAGAAGAACGTGAAGCATTGCCATCAGAGCTTGAATTCTGGATTTTTATACTTGCTACAGAACTAGTCGTACGATTTGTACACTATATTGATCCGAGTGTGCTGTGGCCCAGGTGTTATGTTTCGAGTCAACGAGGTGGTCAGATGTCTTTTCTATCATGTAGATGCTACCAAGGACGGAGGTGACTTTCCCAGCCTTAAGTGTTCCTGGCAGAAGGTAGCCTAATCTCGGCCTCTTATGCTCGAGTGGGAACAAAAATAGATTTGGTAGTTGTGTGTGTGTGTGTGTGTGTGTGTGTGTGTGTGTGTGTGTGTGTGTGTGTGTGTGTGTGTGTGTGCCAGACGAGGACTATGCATCGAATATATGAAATGCAAATTAACGGGAAAATGGTCAGCCTCCGGAAACTCATGCAGGAGAGAGCAGGCCGTGCATAGACTATTGTGATGATGATGATGATGATGATGATGATGATGATGTGTGTGTGTGTGTGTGTGTGTGTGTGTGTGTGTGTGTGTGTGTGTGTTTTGATGCCTCAACATAGTATATTTGGTCAGTCTTATATTGAGGTGCCGCAGTTTATGGAAGGTCTTCCAAAGGAGACCCACTTTTAAAAAGACTGAACTTTGATGGTAGAGTCACACAGAATGGGTGTGAGTACGGCCATGAAAAGGGTATGGTATACAAATGAGTCCGACGGCCAAAGGAGGCGTAGACGAGAGAGAGAGAGAGAGAGAGAGAGAGAGAGAGAGAGAGAGAGAGAGAGAGAAGAAGAAGAAGAAGAAAAAGAAAAAGAAAAGAAGAAAGGAGGAGGAGAAGCCGGAGGCGGAGAAGGAAGAGGATGCAAGATGCGAGATAATCAAAGGACCAAGAGGAAGGTCCTCCAACTAGGCCATTTAGGTCTGGGGGACATTACTGTATGCCTACAGAGAGACTAGAGCGAGCCAGAGACAGACAGACAGATAGATAAGAGAAGAAGAAGAAGAAAGGAGAAGAGGAGGAGGAAGAGGAGGAAGAGAAAGAGGAGCAGAAGAAGAAGAAGAAGACGAATGTTTCAAGTGGCTGGATCACAAAGAGGGCAAGAGAAAGACCTACCAATGGGGTGCTTTGGAGCCGCCATTGAAGTGGTCGAGCCTGCCACTGACAGTGAACAGTCGCACTCTCATGAATCATTAATAATATATCTTTGTGTGGACTTATGATTCAAATTAATGTTTGTAATGTGTAGAGAAATTATTTTTTTCTCAAATAATTGAGAAGAAATGAAGGCAAACTACTTATTATTTTCATAGTAATACGTAAAAAATATTTATCCAGCTAGACTAGCATCAAATGAACTCCAAGATCCTCATTTATTTTGCATTAGTAGTCTTTTATTGTACTGAAAGAGGTGGAGTTACATTACTCACTATTGGCTGGAACGAAATACTTTGTCATTGCCCTCTTCAAGTCGATTACTAGCCAATATAAGTAAAAAATCGGTACGACGCTCGTAACATCCCAAATATCCAAGTGGCGCATGCGCATTGAAGGTACAGTCCCAGGGACAAGATAGACTCTGCTTTTGTTTACTAATATTGCGGCACCCAAGATTTTGTAATATTCACATTTGAGGACATCAAGATAATTTCAGAAAGGCTGTCTTAGATACATATTTTTACAGATCAGCTTCTAACTAATTGCTCTATGCTGCAAGATATTACCAAATTCTTCTGTTACTGTGCTTTCATTTCACCAAAGATTTTGTGTGCATGTGGGACAAGAGGGATGTTGTTGATAGTGAGGTGTGAGTTATGACTGTGTTCTACCATAAAAGAGGCCATTCTGAGTCTTTTTGTAGTACACCAGTCATGAAGTGTGTGTGGGAGTGTTAAGTCATCTGGGTAGGAAGCAGTGTGTACTTTGTGAGTGAAAGTGAAAAACACATATTTTTTTATATATACATATATTTTTCTATATATACTTATTATAGAGAATATATTCTATTCTGGATTGATTAGCCACTTTGAGAAATATATACATACTGTATATGACACTATATTATCCAAATTGTTTATTTTGTAATTTCATCATTCCTAATCTGAGGAAATTGATGGCCACCCCTATTAATGCACAGGGGAACACAACAGTACGATCCTGACATCTCAGATTCTCAGCGTGAGTCCTCTCGACTTCAGTCCAGCCTTCCGACCTCTCTCAGAGCAGGCAAAAAATGACTGTTGACCGTTCCTGGATTTGGGACGGTTTGTCGAAATCGTTGACTGAAGGCGAATTTAGGCATTGATAAATTTAAGTTAGTAAATCGTCTCAGAGGAGGAAAATATGACTTTCCGCATTGAAACCATATATTAAGACATACAAATCTACTCATTTCTAAAGAATTGACATAGAAAACATTAAATTATAAAGGACGAATGAGCTGACTAGTTGCTAGACTTGCCAGATTAGAATATTTTTACCTTTTTGTATGACTCATACAAATGAATAAGCTCTTGTTGTGTGTATTCATTGGAGAGTGTAAGTGGTTTTGTAAGTAGGAATGACATTAATCCTATCACAAGTGCACACAAACAAATGCAGCATATGATTTATGAGCATGCGTGTCCTACGACGTCTGTGGCAGGCTCGACCATGACGATTGTCAATTGTCTTCCACCCCATAAAGCACCCCATTAGCCCAGTAACGCTTGGAGGACATTCTGAAAGTCTTAAGAGAGAGAGAGAGAGAGAGAGAGAGAGAGAGAGACTGGAAACGGCAAAAATCAGTGGAAATGAGAGCAGTAGGAAGAAAGAGGTTTCAGGGGAAAAGAGGGCAGAAGTAACGGATGGAAATCATATATATATATATATATATATATATATATATATATATATATATATATATATATATGGGGCCTCTGTGGCACAGTGGTAGAGTGTGCGTTTCGTACACCGGTGAACCAGGGTTCGCGCCCCGCCAGGGTAATAAACTTTGGGGGGGTTCACCCGGCCACGTACTGCATTGGCGGACATCAGGGGTGCTGTGGTTGAACCAGTGTCGATTACTATAAAGGTATGCTTGCACCCAGTCGGCTTGCGCGGGCCGATTACACTTGGTTCACAGACTACACACACATCCAAAGCCACTCCAACGCTACAGTTACACTTACAAGCACTTCTCACCCTACATACAATCTCTACCAGACAGCCTAAGCCACTTGGTAGAGATACATTGGCTGTATCGTCCGACTTCGGTCGGGACGATACAGTCCTGCAGTGGATACTCAAACGGCTGATGATGATGATGATGATGATATCTATATATACAGTATATCTATCTATATCTATCTATCTGTCTATCTAGCTATATATATATATATATATATATATATATATATATATATATGCAAACTAACCTCAGGAGAAATAAAAAGGAGCGACAGTGAGTACTTTCGTATATTACATCTTCAGACAGAGTGAGACAGAAACGTAAAGGGTAGAGGTCTTTTATGCACACCTGCAGCAGGTAGTGGCACACAGAACAATGGATGATCTGAATTTTTACCTGCGGCTTAACTTATGGTCACTTGCAGCAGGGAGTGGAACACAACAAAGGATGACCTGAATCTAAAAATGCACGTGACAAAGGAGGAGGGAGTAGGAGAGGAGGAAAGGGGAGTGGGAGGGAGGGGGAAGGGGGAGGGGAGGAGGGGAAGTGGGAAGGGGAAAGGGGGGAGGGAGGAGGGGATAAATACTGCTGCTTAACTTAAGACCTAGAGGATTAATGCCTGGTGTGTCCCACACAGGTGTGACCACCACCAGGAGATGACAGTGAACAATCACGTGTTAGTCTGGGGGATACTGCTCTAAAATTAATTCAGTTAACAATTTATCACACTTAAAATTACCATAGCTCATGTTTACATTCTTTTCATATGTGCCAGAAATTAGACAAGATTCTATTACATTTCTTTCATCTAAACTTTTTGATCTTGCTAGAATCTTGGAGCCTGTCCAGTCAATATGGTGATCACTGGATGCTTTGTGTTGAAATAAACCACTACTCTGTTGGGCTGTCCTTACACTGTATTTATGTTGTGAGATTCTAGTTTCCAAATCTTTTCCAGATTGTCCTATGTAAAATTTTTTACAGCTTTTACACGGGATTTTGTAAACAACGCCTGAATTACTGAAAGCGCTGTTCTTGATGAGTTTTTTTTTTTTTTTTTTTTTATGGTGTTCTCATAATTGAATACTACTTGTACACTGAGTTTCCTCAGTATGTTACGGAACAGCGAAAGATAATGTACACTTTAAGTGAGAATACTAAAAATCACTACTGTCCCGTAAAGTTCCAGGTTCAAAACAAAAGAGTTTGGTAAAATTACAAGTTAAAGTTTAATGCTCAAACTAACAACAAAACATTCAGGACTCATAAGGATAATGTAATGGCAAATAAACAGGTTAAATATATGGTTAACTGCAATAGCTTCTATTAACACGAAATTAGCATGAGTAAATTTATCTAAGTCAGCCCTGTTAAAATGAGATACCAGATAATACTCAGTGAATGCCAGATATATAATTACAGATACAAAATATTATTAATGATGGCTGACAACAAGAACCCCACATAAATTACAAAAACCTTACTAGGCCTAAGAATTAACCTTATGCTACACAGTACAAGAAAAAATGCAACAACAGTTATACTCAAATTACACACAGCTGCTAGATGGTTGGAGACTTCCTGAGAAACTCACAATAATAATAACTGTACAGGGGAGGACAGAGATGTGAACAAAATGAGGAGTAGATCTAAGTGGCCATGATGCAGAGACTGAGCTCATTATATAGGGGCCAGCAGAGCTTGATACAACTTGTAAGAAGGACGCGCAAATGAAGCCATAGGGGACAAAGAGTTGGCAATCCCGCTCTGAACAACAGAAAGGACGACTTACTCTACTATAACGGTAGAAGGGGGGGACTGAGGCAGAACACGCTCGTGATCAAACATGCAGCATACTGTGCGTTAAAATTACACAAAGGATGACGAAATCATAGGCTATGTAACACCTCCCCACAAAGAAAAAGAAATTTACAAAGGAAATTTCTTATTACTCTAAAACAATCTGTCTAAAGTCTAGATAAGCAATCTGCAATAACATTTTCTTTCCCCTTGACATGTTGTATGTCTAATGAATACTCCTGAAGAAGTAGACTCCATCTTGTCAATCTCTGATTTTTATCTTTAAACTTACTAAGGAATTTCAGTGGGTTATGATCGGTATAAATGACTATGGGGTCAAAACCAGAACACAAATAAAATGAAAAATGCTGTAAACCCAAAATCAAGGCCAAAAGCTTTTTCTCAATAGTTGAGTAGTTCTTTTGAGGTGGAGTGAACTTCTTACTGTAATAAGATACAGGGTGTTCAATACCCTGATCATCCTCTTGCAGCAAAACAGCCCCAGCTCCTGTATCACTTGCATCAACAGCCATCTTAAAAGGCTTAGCAAAACTTGGAGTAGCAAGCACTGGCTGACTTAATAGGATAGCTTTAAGTTTGTTGAATGAGGATTCACAGTTATCGGTCCAGACAAATTTAACTCCCTTTTTCAGTAGGTCTGTAAGTGGTGATACAAGAATTGAAAAGTTAAGAACAAATCTCCTGTAATAACCTATCATTCCCAAAAATCTTTGTAGCTCTTTCCTACTTTTAGGTCTGGGAAGATCACTTATAACCTGAACCTTAGCTCCTGGTGGTGCAACATGTCCATCACCAATTACGTACCCAAGGTACTGAACTTTAGCTTGACCAAACTCACACTTTGATAAATTAGCTACAAGATTAGCCTGAACCAAACTCTCAAGAAATTTACTGACATGGCATACGTGATCTTTCCAGTTGTCACTGAAGATTAATACATCATCAATATAAACAACACACCCTGCCAAACCCTCTGTTACAACATTCATGAGCTTCTGAAAAGTGGCTGGTGCATTCTTCATACCATATGGCATTACAGAACATGCAAAAGTCTTTCCTAGTGTTACAAAACATGAGATCTCCCTAGCACGTTCAGTCATAGGTACTTGTCAGTATCCCTTTAACAAATCAAACTTACTTATGTACCTAGCCTTTCCGATCTTGTCTATGCAATCTTCCACGCGAGGGAGAGTGTAAGTGTCTGTTTTGGTTATTTGATTAACACGTCTGTAGCCGATGCAAAGCCGCTGTGGCCCACCTGGCTTAGGGACTAGAGTGACAGGAGAACTCCACTCGCTCTGACAGGGCTCAATCATCTTGTGGTCCAACAGGTAGCCAAGCTCCTTCTGGATGAGAGGAACTTTCACTGGGTTCACACGGTAAGGAGGCAATTTAATTGGCTTTGCGTCTCCAACATCGACATCATGCATCAACACAGTGGTTCTTCCTGGAGTGGCACGGAACACTTGTGGGTACTCCTGCAGTAATGCCGAAAACTCCTGCCTTTCCTCGGGAGGTAGATGAGAAAGCTTAGTCTGGAGATCATTCATGATATCAGGATTCTTCCCCAAACTATCACTCAGGCTCATGCTGCATGGGAGAGCTTCATTTGCAAACTCGGGTGGAACAGCTACAGTGCAGACTGGATTATTTTCGTCCCGCCTGTGATATAACTTTAGCATGTTGATGTGACATAGTTGCTTGTTCTTTCTACGATCTGGTGTGGCAATGACATAGTTGACATCACTGAGTTTCTTCTCCACGAAATAAGGACCACTAAACTTGGCTTGAAGAGGTTACCCATGAACTGGTAGCAGAATCAAAACCTGATCTCCTGGCTGAAAGTGGCGTAACCTGGACTTCTTATCATACCAAGTCTTCATCTTCTCCTGAGCAGCTCCTAAATTCTCTTGCGCCAGTTGTAAAGCAGTGGACAGCCGTTCTTTGAATTTCATCACATACTCCAGCAGGTTGACATCATCTTCCTCCGACAGCCAGCATTCCTTGAGTAACTTAAGGGGTCCTCTTACTTCATGGCCAAACAGTAGTTCAAAAGGTGAGAAGCCCAGTGATTCATTTGGAGATTCTCTTGCGGCAAATACAACAAATGGAAGACCTTTATCCCAGTCTTTCTGATGTTCCAAACAGTATTTCTTGAGCATCGATTTGAGTGTTTGATGATATCTCTCCAACGCTCCTTGGGTCTGGGGATGGTAAGCTGAAGATGTGATCTGGGTGATGCCCAACTCTTTCAGAGACTGCTTGAAAACGTTTGACATGAAATTACTTCCCCGGTCTGACTGTACCTCCTTGGGCAGACCAAACTTTGTGAAGAACCCTAGCATTTCCTTAACCACGTTCTTTGCTGAGATATTTCTAAGTGGAATGGCTTCAGGATAACGAGTAGCCATATCAATCAGGGTCAACACATAAGAAAATCCTGAAGAAGTCTTAGGAAGAGGGCCCACAATATCCACCAACACACGGGTGAATGGCGCCTCAAAAGGAGGAATGGGAACTAGAGGTGCAGCCTTTTCGGTCTGATTACACTTCCCCACAACTTGACAGGTGTGACAAGACTTACAATACCAGGAAACATCCCTGAAGATACCTGGCCAGTAGAAGTGTTTCAAAATGCGTGCCACAGTCTTCCTCACTCCAAGGTGTCCTGCCAAACTGGAATCATGAGCTACTCTAATGATATCCTGCCTACAAACACGAGGGATGACAACTTGATGTACAACCTCCCATTCACAGTCGGTTGATACTGTTGGGGGTCTCCACTTCCTCATAAGTACTCCTGACTTTATATAATAACAAGTAGAAGCACCAGCTGACTCTTCCTCACTGCAAGCAGAGTTAGCTAAACCTTTCAACTCAGGGTCAGCAACCTGCAACTCAACCAACTCTTGACGAGACAAATTATCAACACTACGGGGTACTGCCTCATCTGGTGAGTGGTCCAAATTAGCAAGAAAAGTGTCAGCTAGGATAACATCATCATGATCATTATCCTCTAAATCACCAGTAACTTTAGACTTAGCCCTAGTGACAGCACATGCAGGGAACACATCAGGGACATCACAATCCTGGGCCGCAGCCACTGGCTTACTAGACAACTGAGGAGCTGGACACACTTGACTTCCACCAATATCATTTCCAAGTAAGAAAGTTACACCTGACATTGGGAGTGTCTCAACCAACCCAACCATAACGGAACCATTAACAAAACCAGACTCTAAATTCACTCTGCACAGAGGGACAGAGAAGTAATTATTCCCTACACCTTGTAAGATTGCAGTTTCATCAGAGGAATTAACATTAGAGCCTAGAACACTGGTCAGCATAAGGGATTGGCAAGCACCTGTATCACGATATACTTTAACTGATTTCCTGTCATTATTGTCCAGAGGACTGACAAAACCATCAGACAGGAAATTAGCACATGAACTCTTGAGAGTGTCACCCACGTTACTGCTCAAAAGAGGAGCTCCATCATGAGAATTTAAGTTACCCCTCAAAGCTGGTTCAGTTAACTCGGTTAAAGAATTCTGGGAACTCTCAAGAGTGGACACTAGACCAATTGACTGAATATTTAAAGACTCCTTTTTGTTCACATCACGCTGTCTCCTGAAACATTTCTCCGTAGTATGACCAAGCTTACTACAATAAGTACATTTACTTTTCTGAAATCTAGAGGTGAAGCTGGTGTTTACTTCCTGAGAAACATCATCTTTATTCTCTTTCCTGTTACCTGTACTCTGAGTAGAGGCAACGTACTTACTCTCAGCTTTCCCTTTTTCTTTAGAATATCTCTTGTGAGTGAGAACATATTCATCAGCTAAAACTGCAGCATCAGACAAATTATCTATTCTTTTCTCATCAAGATATAGGCTTGCATCTTTACTAATACACCTTTTGAAGTCCTCCAGCAAAATCATCTGCTTAAATTTACCAAAATCAGAATCCACATTCTTAGAATTTAACCACTGCTCTAACAGATCTTCTTTGATTTTTGCATACTCAACATGGGATTGCTTATCTTGCTTGTAAGTTGTCCTAAATTTTACTCTATAAGCTTCAGGAACAAGCTCATAGGCCTTAAGAATCAAGTTCTTAACTACATCATAATTATCAGATTGATCCTGAGGCAAAGATGCATAAGTTACTTGAGCTTTACCGGTAAGAACAGTTTGAAGGAGTACTGGCCAATACTTTTTGGGCCAATTAAAACCTGTAGCTACCCTCTCAAACAACTGAAAATACTTTGTTAAATCAGATTCATTAAAAGGAGGGACAAGTTTAACATTTTGAGCCACATCAAAATCATCAGAGCTAGATGATCACAAGTTTAACATTTTGAGCCACATCAAAATCATCAGAGCTAGATGATCACAAGTTTAACATTTTGAGCCACATCAAAATCATCAGAGCTAGATGATCCAGTTCCACATTGTTTCATGCGATACTCATGGTCTGCCTGAATCCTGGCAAGTTCAACTTGTGCCTGTATCTGTGCCTCCTGAATCCGAGCCTGAGATTCAGCCTCCTTAGCATTTGCTTGAAATTCAGCCTCCTTAACACAAGCCTCCTTAGCCTGAGACTCAGCCTCCTTAGCACATGCTTGAAATTCTGCTTCCTTCACACGAGCCTCCTGCAGGGCTAGCTGTAACTTAGCTAATTCAATCTGCGTTTGCTCATTTGGAGGAGTTACATTAAACAAGCTTT
Organism: Coenobita brevimanus; assembly: GCF_032717465.1. Classification (NCBI taxonomy): domain Eukaryota; kingdom Metazoa; phylum Arthropoda; class Malacostraca; order Decapoda; family Coenobitidae; genus Coenobita; species Coenobita brevimanus. The sequence goes on along the minus strand of NC_136957.1, from coordinate 26,446,414 downwards.
CATTAATCATGTCAACAATTTGATCTTTAGAATGATGAGAGCGAACAGCAATTCCCAATTGTTGAGCAACAAGCTTAAGTTCATTCTTTGTTCTGTTTTCTACATCACACACTGTTTGCACATTTGACAAAAAATCTTTGGCTTCATCAAGTGTAGTAATAGTAGACATCATGAATAAGTAACAGTCACAAAATATCAAGCAATATCCTTATGATAATATCCTGAATATCCTGATGAGAGGTCGCCAAATTTATGTTACGGAACAGCTAAAGATAATGTACACTTTAAGTGAGAATACTAAAAATCACTACTGTCCCGTAAAGTTCCAGGTTCAAAACAAAAGAGTCAGGTAAAATTACAAGTTAAAGTTTAATGCTCAAACTAACAACAAAACATTCAGGACTCATAAGGATAATGTAATGGCAAAAAACAGGTTAAATATATGGTTAACTGCAATAGCCTCTATTAACACGAAATTAGCATGAGTAAATTTATCTAAGTCAGCCCTGTTAAAATGAGATACCAGATAATACTCAGTGAATGCCAGATATATAATTACAGATACAAAATATTATTAATGATGGCTGACAACAAGAACCCCACATAAATTACAAAAACCTTACTAGGCCTAAGAATTAACCTTATGCTACACAGTACAAGAAAAAATGCAACAACAGTTACACTCTAATTACATACAGCTGCTAGATGGTTGGAGACTTCCTGAGAAACTCACAATAATAATAACTGTACAGGGGAGGACAGAGATGTGAACAAAATGAGGAGTAGATCTAAGTGGCCATGATGCAGAGACTGAGCTCATTATATAGGGGCCAGCAGAGCTTGATACAACTTGTAAGAAGGACGCGCTAATGAAGCCATAGGGGACAAAGAGTTGGCAATCCCGCTCTGAACAACAGAAAGGACGACTTACTCTACTATAACGGTAGAAGGGGGGGACTGAGGCAGAACACGCTCGTGATCAAACATGCAGCATACTGTGCGTTAAAATTACACAAAGGATGATGAAATCATAGGCTATGTAACAATATATATATATATATATATATATATATATATATATATATATATGGAGCCTATGTGGTTTAGTGTGCATTTTCGTACACTGGAGAGCGAGGGTTCGTGCCCCACCAGGGTCAAAAACTTTGGGAGCGTTCTCCTGGCCACGTACTGCTTGGCGGACATCAGGGGTGCTGTGGTTGAATCAGTGTCACATATTATAAAGTATGCTTGCACCCAGTCGGCTTGCGCGGGCCGATTACACTTGGTTCACAGACTACACACACATCCAAAGCAACTCCAGCACTACAATTACACTTACAAGCACTTCACAGCCTACATACAGTCTCGACCAGACAGACTAAGCCATTTGGTAGAGATACATTGGCGGTATCGTCCCCACTTCGGTTGGGATAGGCCGGTCCTGGAGTGGATACTCAAACGGCTGATGATGATGATATATATATATATATATATATATATATATATATATATATACTTTATATATAACCCATTGGAGCCCAGTGTCCCGAGTATTGGACAGAACTGGGATTTTTCAAGTCTTTATAAAGTAGGGAACCCCCGGGTAGGGACCTATGAGCTTCGCGACTATGAGCCGATAGGCGGAGGGCGGTACGCTTAGTACCCTCCCAGTGCCATGCCTCGCCCAGCACCCGTGGGATCCAATGGGATATATATATATATATATATATATATATATATATATATATATATATGAAGCTCTTTTAGATTTTCTGTAGTCACCTTTCTTATTAATGTGCATTCTTTTTGTTTGTTCACAGCGAACTCATTTCCGTTGGTTACCTTTCCTTAGTTTCCTCCTACCCTCCCTCTCTCCTTTCCTGTTTTCACATCCTCTTTTTTTTTTTTTTTTTTTTTAAATCTCCGGGGTATAACCATGAGTTCTGACCTTTTTTTTTTTTTTTTTTTTTTTTACGTTACTCTTTTTCCCCTGCTTCCTCCTTTACTTTTTGCCTTCCTTTTTACCTTTCTTTATTGATAACATTCGTTCAGCTATTTCTGTTTTTGGTTCCCACTTCTTCCTTTCCATTCCATAACACTTTCCCTTCTTATAATTATCACTCATATTGTCTATTCTTGTTTTCCTTGCTTCCCCTTTCCTTCTCTTTCTTTCGTCTCCCTTTCTCTTCCTCCTTCTTTCTTTCCATTATTTGTAATCATTTCATTCCCCTCACACCCTTTGTCCCATTATTCTACTCTTCCTTTCTCATTACTTTCATTACTTTGCCCACTCTTTACTTTCTACTCTTCTAACATTCATTCATTCATTCTTTCTTTCCTATCTGGTATCCCCTCTCTCCGTTTCTGTCCTTCTTCCACAGCGTCGTTCGCTTTTCATTGCGTTATACTCTTCAGTCCTTGCTTCGTTCCTTTATATCCTTGTATCCTTTATTTTTTCCTTTGTTTCATTCCTTCCTGGCATTTTCCTCCCCCTCTCTTTACTACTTCCTTGACCTTCCTCCTTTTTCCAAGAAATCTATGCGTTTTATTTTCTTTCCTATCTTCTTTCTAAACTTGACCTTATTATCGTTCCTTACTTTCTCCCCCCCTTTACATTACACGTCCTTCTAATCCTCCCCCTCCCCCCATCTTTTCTTTTTTCCCTCCTTTCTTCCTGTTTTTACATTTTTCCTCTACGCTATATTTCCTGCCTTCATTCTTTCGTTCTTTCCTCCCTCTCTTCCTCTGTTTACCGATTTCCTCTCTGTCGCCCTTCTTTCCCTCTGCTTTCCTTCATCTTCACTTTTCTTTTCTTTTATTCTGCCCTCTATTCTACACTGTATGAGAGAGAGAGAGAGAGAGAGAGAGAGAGAGAGAGAGAGAGAGAGAATATAAAACTGAGAAAGAAAGCGAGCAGGACAATTCTGGAAGAGACGCTTGGATGAGAAGGCAATAAGTGAATGGGACCGTCCCTGAAAAATCAAAGGATGTAAATGGGGCCTTTCCGGAATATTGTGCAAAAGGAAGTATTTAAAAAAAAAGACAAAAAGCGGCCAGAGAGAGAGAGAGAGAGAGAGAGAGAGAATTTAACAGCTATACAGTATATATATTGGTACATGAGAGTCGCGATGTTTGTTTGGTCTTCAGTCACGCCCACACCAAGGGCCAGAGACCACCAGACCCATATATATGCTGAATTAGGGTGACCCAAGGATGATTGTAGGGGGGTCAAAATTCAGATCTGTGTCATTTGAGGTCACTGGTGGAGTGTTCGCCTTTTTAGCCCGGACAGTTATTTGAGGTCACCGGTAATGCTAAACAAGTGTGCACAAGTAGCCTACTCTGTGTTAGTCTGCGAAAGCTGAAGTAGAAAGTTCCTGTACCACTTATAATCCCTCTGCAAAAGCATAAGAGGTACATGGTCTTTCAGGAGTAGAAAGAAAGGCTGAAGTAGAACAAATAGGATTTTAGTGTTTGTCTTTTTGGTCTGGGCAACTCTAAGTACCCCTGTTGGTTCTCTATAAACACAAAAAGGCATTATAGAAAAGTGTTCCTTAATATAAATTAAGATTCTTCGAGGTTTACAAAAAGATCGTTTTAAGTACTCTGAAGGGTCACTGAGGAAACCAAAGGGCCATTCCAAGTAAGTCATAAGAGCCATGTAAAATCTTAAGGTTGTTCCGGTAAATTGTTGTCGTTTCTGAGCAAAACTAAGGGTCAGTGCATTCTGGGTTTTAAGAAATACAAATAACCATTTCAAGTACGTGCAGTTAGTGGTACTAATGTGTCGTAACTCTTTTACGACTATTAAAGGGTAGATGGCATAAGGGAATGCAAGTCTGCAGGTTTTAGCAAGTTCTGTTGTGCTTGAAGACAGAACGTGCTTGGGTTTCCCCTATGATGTGCCTGACTGCATTCTGTAATGTGGAATGGAGGCCAAATAAAGCGAATAACAACTAACATCATTACAAATCACATAATTATATATATATATATATATATATATATATATATATATATATATATATATATATATATATATAAACTGATTTCTTGGCTTCACTTTCCCGCTCCCAGAATTAGTAATATAGCTCAGTCTTTAGGTTAAAAATTGGAAAAAATAGGGAAAAGCTGGAATGACAGTTAACATTAAAAAGGTGAAAACAGAGGAGCATGAAAGATCGTTGTGAAAGAGTTATGGCAAATTGAGGAAGCAGGTGGGACAGTTCCAGGAAACTTTGCAGTAAAGTAAACGAGAGCTGTTCCAGAAAATCGTTGCTGGGAGAGAGAAAAAAAAGGAAGTCATAAGAGAGAGAGAGAGAGAGAGAGAGAGATTAAAAATACTGGTACAGGAAGAGCAAAAAAAAAATAATAATAATAATAACAATAAACCGATGGCGAAGAACCAGCTCCAGAAATTAAACTAAAAAAAAAAAAAAGTGCTAAATAAGACTGCAGAATGATAAAGGCAAACGCCACCGTATGGGGAGAGGGGGTGTAGCGTTATGATCTGTTCCCCTGTCCGCCCCCTACGGCGCATGCGCGGAAGTTGCCAGAGGCCGCCACAAATATGCCATTTGTCCTCCGATCTCTGTAGGGGTAATATGATCGGAGCCTCTCGCCCTTTGTTTACAAACGGCAAATGGTCATTCCGGCTTCTCTTATCATTCGTCTCAAAGCTTTCTCGGGTAGTTTCCGTCCTTAAATTAAACTAGGTTAGGCGGAAAGCAGTAAAAATTCGAATTTCTAAGGTATGAATGAGTTAGGTTGGATAAACATAGATATAATTAATCATCTGGGGACGAGTTATCTAATCTGTTAGGCGTGAGGATTGCCTTAGCTTTGAATCTTTACAGGAATGAGTCAAGCTCGTACTGTCCCGTGTCTTAAACCATTTATATCATACATATCCTTGAAATTATAAATAGTTTTGGCACACACTACCTCATTCGGTTGTGCATTCCACTGATCAATTGTCCTATTAGGGAAACTGAATTTCCTTACATCTTTATCACCTCTCTTTTTATGCTGTATTTTGCAATGTCCTCTTGCTGTTGCTTCACACATATGATATATATTCATTTACGTCTATTTTCTGTTCCCCTGATATGCATTTATATAGCATAATCATGTCTCCTCCTCCTCTCCTGCAGCGTTGGTAAATTCAATCTTTCCAGTCTTTCTCAGTAACTTAAATCCCTTAAGCTTGGTACCCATCTTGTAGTGGCCCGTTGCACTTTTTCAATCTTATCTGTGTTTTTTGAGATGAGGATTCCAGACTACTGTGATGCATACTCCAGAGTTGGTCTGATGAATATCTTCCTCAGCATATCTTCATTTATATATGTGAATGCTATTCTCATATTAGCAAGCAATGTATACATGTTTCGTACCTTCTCATGATGTGATCATCAGGAGATAGTCTGTTACTGATAATTACTCCTGGGTCCTTCTTTTCTTATATGTGTAGGGTTGATCTTCCTAACTTACAATACCAATCTGGTCTTTTCTCACTTTTACCAAATTTTATTACCTGACACTTATCCACATTAAATTCCATTTGCCATTTATTGCTCCATTCATGAAGCTTGTTCAATTCCTCTTGCAGCTCTTTGCAAGAATCTATGTTAGTAATTTTCTTTTGAATTTTTGCATCATCTGCAAACATATTTAGATAGCTTCCATTTCCAATATTACTGTCTGTGTCATTTATATATACTAAAAACATAATATACTAAAAACAAAACTGAGCCCTGTGGAACTCCACTGGTCACTTCCCTCCATGATGAGTAATTTCCCCTTAATATTGTTCCCATTTCCATTTTTCTGAGAAAATCCTGCATCCGACAGTGGAGCTTGCCTTGGATACCTCCTTGATGGTACAGCTTCCATAAAAGTCTTTGGTGCTGTACTCTGTCAAATGCTTTCTTAAAATCTAAATAGATACTGTCCACCTATCCTTCTCTTTTCTGTAATGTTTCTCTGTCATAATTGCTTAGAAGATTAGTAACACATGATTTTCCCTTCCTAAAACCGAACTGCCTCTCTTTTATCATACCATGTTCTAGATGTTTTACCCAAACTTCCCTTATCAGCTTTTCTAGGATCTTACAACACTGGTCAATGATACTGGTCTGTAGCTGAGTAGTTCTCATTGTGTTAAATTTGACTAGTGTACAGGTAATTGTAGACCTCACAGGTGGTTAAGAGGGCTGAGTAAAGGACTCATGAATGGATTAAAAAAAAAAAAAAAAAAAAAAAAAAGGAAAGCGAGCACCAAGCCACTCAATGACTAAGTTTCCCCCTGGGGAGGGGGGGATAGAATACCTCCTCAGTATCCCTGCTTGTCGTAAAAACCGTCTAAAAGGGACACTTTAATCTTCATCCTTCCTCTTTTCCCCCTCTGCTTCTTGTACTTTATCTCTCCCACCTCTCTGCCTTATATTTTCACTTTAATACCCACCCAACTCCTATTGTAGTGCCATATAGTCATTGAGTGGCTTGGTGCTCGCTTTCCTTTCTTTCTTTTTTTTTCTATTTTTTTTAATAATCCATTCCATTTAATGACTAAGTTATATGGCACTAACTTGGGTGGGTATTGAAAATATATGGCAGAGGTGGAACAGATAAAGTACAAGAAGCAGAGGGGGAAAAGGGGAAGGATTTTTAGTCGGCTTTTACGACAAGCAGGGATACTGAGGAAGTATTCTATCCCCCCCTTCCCGAGGGGAAAGGACTCGTGAGATAACCGTGACTGGGAGCTGGCTTAGTTTCCATTGATAGTACCCCTCTGGGGAGGGGGGACAGAATACTTCCTCAGTATCCCTGCTTGTGGCAAAAGGGGCACTTTAATCTTCATCCTTCCCCTCTTCCCACTCTGCTTCTGTACTTTATCTGCTCGCTTTCCTTTCATTTCTTTTCTTTTCTGCCTTACATTTTCACTTTAATACCCACCAAACCCTCTTCCATTATAGTGCCATGTAGTCATTGTTTTAGCTTGGTACTGGCGCTTATTATTCACCTCCTCTTGTACTTCATGTGTCTTATCTCTCAGCCTTATATTTTCACTTTAATAACCACCCAACCCCCTTCCACCTCAGTGCCATATTTTCGTTGGCTTGGTGCTAACTTTTGCTTTATATATATATATATATATATATATATATATATATATATATATATATATTTATTACTGTGTTCAATGCATTTCCACTGATAGTACAGTATATAAATATATCCTGTGCTACTGGACACGACAGGATTTGTGTTACTGCACATGTGTGCAGATTTAAATAAACGATTGGTATTAAAATATGCCAATCAGTGATATGTAGTAATGTACCCAATGTGCTGAATAACCTAACTTAGGATTTTTTTTATTTTATTTCCCATAACAACTAGTATCTGAAGTGATCTCAGTACCGTAACTGATAAGGGTTTTTACTTTATCATTATCCATTGAATCAGTAGCAGTGCTGTAACAGTGTGAACAGGAAACTTCACTAAGCATACCCTACTGGAGTGCATACTGTTTTCATAGTGTTTGGAGTTAAAAGTACTTTTCCATAAATGAAATTTTGAGGCTAATTTTTATTTCACATTGACTGAACTTGAACTATACTGGACTAGCCTAACACTCTTATATGAGATTTCTCAAAACTAAAGGGAGATGTAAGATTTCTCAAACTAAAGGGATTGGATTGGATAAGTGGAAAAAAAAAGGAAAAGGAAAAGCTAGCACCAAGCCACTTATTGACTCTATGGCATTTAAAAGGGGTTGGGTGGGTATTAAAGTGAATATATAACGCAGAGAGGAAGCTATCTGAATATGTTTGCAGACGATGCAAAAATTCAAAAGAAAATTACTAACATAGATTCTTGCAAAGAGCTGCAAGAGGAATTGAACAAGCTTCATGAATGGAGCAATAAATGGCAAATGGAATTTAATGTGGATAAGTGTCATGTAATAAAATTTGGTAAAAGTGAGAAAAGACCAGATTGGTATTGTAAGTTAGGAAGATCAACCCTACACATATAAGAAAAGAAGGACCCAGGAGTAATTATCAGTAACAGACTATCTCCTGATGATCACATCAGTGAGAAGGTACGAAACATGTATACATTGCTTGCTAATATGAGAATAGCATTCACATATATAAATGAAGATATGCTGAGGAAGATATTCATCAGACCAACTCTGGAGTATGCATCACAGTAGTCTGGAATCCTCATCTCAAAAAACACAGATAAGATTGAAAAAGTACAACGGGCCGCTACAAGATGGGTACCAAGCTTAAGGGATTTAAGTTACTGAGAAAGACTGGAAAGATTGAATTTACCAACACTGCAGGAGAGGAGGAGGAGACATGATTATGCTATATAAATGCATATCAGGGGAACAGAAAATAGACGTAAATGAATATATATCATATGTGTGAAGCATCAGCAAGAGGACATTGCAAAATACAGCATAAAGAGAGAGGTGATAAAGATGTAAGGAAATTCAGTTTCCCAAATAGGACAACTGATCAGTGGAATGCACAACCGAATGAGGTAGTGTGTGCCAAAACTATTTATAATTTCAAGGATATGTATGATAAAAATGGTTTAAGACACGGGACAGTACGAGCTTGACTCATTCCTGTAAAGATTCAAAGCTAAGGCAATCCTCACGCCTAACATATTAGATAACTCGTCCCCAGATGATTAATTATAACTATGTTTATCCAACCTAACTCATTCATACCTTAGAAATTCGAATTTTTACTGCTTTCCGCCTAACCTAGTTTAATTTAAGGACGGAAACTACCCGAGAAAGCTTTGAGACGAATGATAAGAGAAGCCGGAATGACCATTTGCCGTTTGTAAACAAAGGGCGAGAGGCTCCGATCATGTTACCCTACAGAGATCAGAGGACAAATGCATATTTGTGGCGGCCTCTGGCAACTTCCGCGCATGCGCCGTAGGGGGCGGACAGGGGGACAGATCATAACGCTACAGGGGCATTTAAAATTGTGGCCAGCTTAAATGGAAAATGCACTAGAATTAGAGAAAACGTGGGCTGTTGTAGGAAACTTGTGGATCTGTCCAGTGGCGTATCCAGGTTTTTTGCCAGGAAGGGTAAACACTTAGAATATTTCCCCCAGACATCTGTCACCATACTGGTGTGAGTGTCCCGAACACGCACACACTTTCCCACATTCGTGATACTATCGCTATTTTCTGTTTTCCTTTGCGGTCCTCTCTCTCTCTCTCTCTCCACTTAGCACGTATGTGTCTCTCCACTTAGCACATATGTGTAAATTAAAATTCGCTGCCGCACCCACCCCCAGTCTGGTATACTGTTTTGCACTACTGCTGTGGTGGTAGCCAATAGAAATTCTGTTTTCCACTACTTACTCTTTTAGTTTGATTCTCATTGGCTCAGATATCAGGGGTTTTGGTTACGTTAAGACTGAACTAAGTAAATACATCTAGTGGGATTAACCTCTCTTAATCCTTGACTCAGGTGATCATTCCACCTGCCCCGCTCAGCAGGGAATGATTTTTATATCACCTGAAGTGTACTGTACTGTATAGAAAGGATTTTTCCATTAAGGAAAAAAAAAAAAGTAAGAAAAACAGCGTAAAGCTATTCATTCTAAAAATTTTCACCTAGAAAAGTGGAGGCGACAAAAGATACTCTGTTCCCAAGTCTCCAAAAAGTGGGGGACATGTCCCACTGTCCCCCACCCAAACGAGGCCCCTGACACACACATTTATATCTGCTTACCTTCTAAAATGTGGTCTGAGGTGATCAAAGTGAGTTCATGCAGTCTTCAAAAATTCCGCTTGTTTCAATTGTTTGTAACGATAATTGTGCAGTGTGTGTTCGCAATTAGACACTTCAGCAGATCCTGTTTCAGAAATCTGCCACTAGGTTCGCTTCCGTCGCCCAGCTCTGATGCGCGGTAGGCACTGAAAAAGTAGCCAGTGCGTAATTTCTTTTTAATTTTGACACAAAGTAAAACACCCCAAAACAGATTTTACTCATGAAATTACTAAGCTGGCGATATGCTACAAAGAAATTACAATATGGGAGCCTTTTGATTATATACAGTACGGTATAATGTATTATAGGTGTCATTTTGTAAACTCAGCTTTCGTCAGTTTACTCATCTCTGTAAGCATAACATAGAGACGAAATCTAGGCAATTTTACCAGAACCATCCATAATACAAGATAACAGTGATTAAAATATTTGTCATTCGTTAGTATCCACAAAAGAAAGTAGATATGCAGCCGCAGGTTCGGCAGCACCTTTCGATATGCTACCCTGCCTGATGTATGACTTTTCATAACAATACGGACCTGTTAGATGCCTTTATCATCTTAGTAACTAAATTCTAACATAAATAATGCTTTTTAAATGTTTCCCTGGCTCCATTGCACAGTTTAGTAAGTTTACACTTCAACTCCTCGTATTTATTTGCTATGGTTATAGTGTCGTACTGCACTGCCGTTTGTTTGGATTAATATGGCTGATTCACGAACTAAGCAATCGTTCAGTACATTATTTTCAGTGGAACTGCTTACTTCTTTAAATCATGCTAAAATACACACGTCAGAAGTCCTGAAGGTAATCTCCTTTTACTAACTGCACACAATTGATTCAACTGTATGTAAATAGATAGCACACTATTTTAGTCCCCAAGCTAAGATTCTCTGAGAGCCTGGTTATTTGTTCTTTTCAGGTATACAAATATGTTCTGGATTGAATAGGAAAAAAGATTCTTCTAAAAAGCAATATTATTATAAACTTAGTATTAGGTACAATTTCACAGGCCTTTAAAACCCCGCAATAATATTTAATCGAGGCGGGCGACGGTAGACCACCTGGGGGCAGACCTCTGAAACAGGGTTAGGGGAAGCCTCTAATTGGCTACAGGGTGAGAGGATATGGCTGCAGGGTGAGTGGATGTGGCTGAGGGTACAGGAATGCCATTTTTACACCTCATCAGGATTCAAGTGCAAAACATCATTAGAGCTCTAATATTAACCACATAACCTAAGTTGATAAGGGAAGTTGTTAAGTTATAACTAGTCATTTTTTCTCAAGGGTTTTATAATATTTAGTCTAGCTTCCAATTTCAAAGGAAGTTATTGCTCCCTAAAATACCCACCTCCGCCGGACCACCCACCCTGCCACCCCCCATCCCACCACCAAGCCACTACCACACCGCCACCCCGGGAGGACACCACGGCGGGGTTATTGACCCGGAACAAGAGGATCACCTGGACACTCCTGTCCTGAGTCCCTCTTCCCCACAACTGTTCCAACACCAAGTAAGCGGGAAGAGACAATGACCCTGCGAGCGGGGCAGCCTTCACCAGGTTCGGGGTGGGGCTGATCCAGAGTCAGTCCCAGGCAACACCGTGGTATGGCCACTGTACGTACCGGGGAAGGAGTGGTCACTGTTCACCCTTCAGTTGTTTCCCCCTGTGACACTGCCATCATGGCCACTGTACGTGAAGGGGGAGGGAGTGGCCACCGTATGCCCCTCAGTCACAGCCACCTCTGGGGAAGGTCTCGGGGCGTTAGTTATTGAACGCGCCCCGAGTGGCAGAGAGATGAATAGTGGAACCGCGATCACGGCCACCGTACGAGACGGGGAGGGAGTGGCCACCATACGCCCCTCATCCACTATTGCCTCCTACTACGGGAGTAACACCTCAGTTACTTCCCGAAGGGCAGGCAGGCCCACGGCTACAGCCTTTGTACGTACCAGGGTAAGTAGACCCTCGGCAGCGGCCTCTTTATGTACCAGTGAGGGCACTGCCCCTGTGCACCCCTCTCCTGCCTTTTCCTCCTATGGGAGTAACACCGCGTTCACGGCCACTGTACGTGACGGGGAAGGAGCAGCCACCGTACGTCCTTCAGTTACTTCCTGGCAGGTAGGCGGGCACATGGCTATGGCTGCAGTGTGTGCAAGGGTAAGCAGACCCTCGGCTATGGCCTCAGCACACACCGGAGAGGGCACTGCCCCCGTGCACCTCTCTCCTGCCTTTTTCCTCCTTCGGGAGCAGCACCGCCAGCACTGTCTTAGTACGTGCAGGGGAAGGAGCGGCCACCGTACGCCCTTCAGCTGCGAGCCCTAGGAGTCACGAAACCGCGTTCACGGCCACTGTACGTGACGGGGAGGGAGTGGCCACCATACGCCCCTCATTCGTGATTCCAAAGGCCCTCCCGAAACAGGAGGTCCCTTGCGCGGCCGACCCCTTTCCTCTCGGCTGCGTGGGAGCCCTTTGTCTCCCAATGGGAGCGGTTCCCTGGAGGTGCTGTCGGAGTGGTGGCGTGGCCCAGTCCAAGCCCTACCACCTACCCCTGGGAGGTCCCTGTCTCTGACGGACGTCCGACGGAGGCGACATCACAGTTCACCCCTGATGGCGCTTTCTCCTGTAGGCGGACGCAGTCCCCGGACTCCCAGGTCTGGCCAGCAGCCCCCAGGCCCAGACAACCCGAGCTCTCTCTCTCCTCGGAGCCAGAGGTGCCAGGTCCGCCTCCTGCAGCTGTTCAGCCCTAGTCCCGAGGGCCACCTCCCAGGTCGAGGCCCCCAGACCGGAGGGCCTCCCTGCACACCACCGACGCGGCCCCAGTGTGAGGGCCACCTCCCAGGTCGAGGCCCCCAGATCGGAGGGCCTCCCTGCACCCCAACGACGACTATGACCCGGGCAGTGATGCCCCTGCAGGCAGTGCATTGCCCCCTGCAGGAGGGCTCCCCGTAGGGCCCCTCTCTCACGCCCAGGACACGCAGCAGGTGATACCCAGGGAAAATACAGGTACATAGTGACGCTAATAATGCTAGTGCAGTGAACAGTCAATGCAGAAGTGCACAGTGACAAATGACAGAGTAAAGGCCTGAGTAATACATAAGTGACTAAAGTTACCCACAGTGCATAGTGACCCGGTACTTGGCAGAACAGAAAAGATCAATTACTATATACGGGAGGACTTATAGAAATCGTGGGTTGAAATCAGAGGTGTGCAGGAGCCATCAGAAAATTGTGAACTAGTGCTACTGCGACTAAGTGACTTCTGCGAGTGTCGCGACCCGCACCCTACCCACTTATGGTAATATTCATTCCCCCAACTCTTGGTCACGTCCTCTCCTAGTGTAATGAACTTAGTATATAAAACACCATCTCTGCCTAGGAACAGTATCCGGGTATTATAATATTAGAACCAAATATCCATGTATAAGTGAAGAGTGACATATTGTGAGTGTAACTATAATCATTTGTATTAAAGGCTAATTCTGTGTTTCCTGTCTTTACACATATCTAATATCGCTTTGTGTATATTGTCACGGTGTAAGAATTAAGACAATAGATGTGTTAAGGTGTACTGCCTGGTTTTTATGTCCTGTTCCTTTGTGGGTGCTTTACTTCCGGTCCGGAAAGAAGACCCGCTCAGTCGCTGGTGTTTTAGGACGAGAGGTCAGACTAAAAACACCCAGCATAACACAGGTGGCCAGCAGTGGTTCTGGATCCAAATAAAGCACGGAGGAACAATAAAAGGAAACTTGCACAATGGCAGCCAAACCGCACATCCAATTGCCAAAATTCAACCCAGAGCAATATGACATTGATGTATATTTGGATATGGTCAAACCCCTCCTAGACATCGGGTTCGACACCGACAGAGGAAAAGATAGCCGTCACACTACCCAACCTGGGCAAAATTATTGCTACTGTAACTCCGAAAATCGTCCCAAGACTAAAATGGGATCAATTCAAGCAAATTGTGAAACAGGCAGTGACGCCATCTCTGGGCACAGTTGTAGCCTTATGGCAACTAGACGCCCTCACATGACGAAAGCCTCAATGACACACTCATCCAGGCTAGGCGGCTCGTCACTGCCGCGTACCCAGGCACAGATGCAAAAACCCGGGACCAACTTATATTCCACAAACTCCTCAGGATCCTCCCCGGTTTCATTAACCCCTTAACCGCGGGGCGTCACTTTTGTGACGCTTGGGAGCAAGGGATCATACCGCGGGGCGTCGCTTTTGTGATTCTGTGTTATTTTGAATTCACCCGGGCTTCCAAGTGGGGGCTTGTATCATCTATCAGTACTGCCAATGTCCAACACTAGTCAGCACTCCTAATCTCATCTGTACTCCCATCCATTGTTGACAATTTAGCCATTTCTCCCCGTTTTTGACTCCCCTCCCTACCCCCCCTCCATTACCCTATCCTCTCGCCTGCCCGGCCGTGCTACGCTAAGTAAATCTTCCCTGGAATTTTTCACTGATTTCATCCATTGAAATAAGCCCTATGTCCTATTCTTATACCAAATAATATATACAAGAAAGAAATAAGGTAAGTGAGAGTGCCAAACACCTGGAATTGGTTCATTATCACCTAACAACACCTCACGTGCACTCGTTCGCTAATTTTCGCTGTTTTTTTCCCCTTGAAATATGCCCTATAATCTATTTTCGTAATAAATATACATGTAAGGAGGGAAGGGAGAAGCCTAAGTGATATTTACATTCACCTGGAACTACCTAGTTTATAATGTATTGTCTAGATTTCCTGCCAATCATATCAGTGCTAAACAAAGATGTTTCAAGATCTAACATTGGTAGCTCTGAAAATATATCTCCTAAGTTGGCCTCTAATCTATTTTCGAAATAAATATACATGTAAGGAGGGAAGGGAGAAGCCTAAGTGATATTTACATTCACCTGGAACTACCAAATTTATAATGTATTGTCTAGATTTCCTGCCAATCATATCAGTGCTAGACTTAGCTGTTTCAAGAAGTAATATTGGTAACCCTGAATAACCCCTTAGCAAGCCTCCACGCTAGCCCTCCGTTATCAGGTTACTCTCAACTTCCGAAGTGAGAGTGCGTATGTTTCTTCTTGCTGACTTCAAGGCCTTTTTTCACCCCCATGCAAATGGCCCTGTGACCTTTACCCCCTACTAAACCTCGTGTGGAAAGAGGTAAAGGGCTGACAATTGATAAAAGAGTGACTACGATCTTTCTATTGAGTAAAACAGTGCAAGTGGAATTGTAAATAATGTGTAAATAATGTGTAAACGGCAAGTGAAAGTAATGAATGTAAATATACGTGAACAATGGAAAATAGTTTTATAAGTTACTTCAAGTGACAGTGCACAACACAGTGTAAATAAAATAGAAATGTAAATAACGTAAATAAAATAGAGAACGTAAATAGAAATGTAAATGAGTAGTATTATAAGAATACGAGTATATACCCTAGGAGTAATGAAAGTGAAAGTTTCACTCTAGCATGTCTGAATGCTATGAGTTATGAGAGTGAAGATGAAAGTGACATTCACTCTCAATGCCAGTATACAGGACGAGAAAGTGAATGCTACGTATTTTACTGAAGGAAATTGAATCCCTGCAGTGACAATAAACTAATACTACTGAAGGAAACTTATGAATAAAGACGGTAGATATATATAAGTGTTATATAGTAATAGAAATATAAAGTGTGAGGGGTTTTATGAATAATAAATGACAGACTACTAAGAGGGAACTAGTGCCAGTGCGACGATCAGACGCGCTCGTAATTTCCATTGCTTTCACAGTGTTTTTTTTTTTTAGTATGGATCCCAAACTACTTGAAAATTGTAGAATAGTGTTTATAGTGTTTGTATCTGGCTGTGGTAATCATATTACGGGTTGTCGGGAAGTGTAAAATGGAGACTTCGTTACCCTACTTCAGAGGTCTCCACAAGTCCTACGGTAACTGACGAAGGCTCAACAATCATTCCAGGAGAAAGCTGAAGGTATGTGCCATAAGCATATGTAATTTTATTATTCTAGGACTAATAACTGATTTTTGGCAAATATTTTTTGAGAGTCTGTCGGAGCCCAAATAACCCCGCGGCACACGCAAGTCATTGGTAAACAAGCCCGCGGTGTAGGGGTTAAAGAACACTTTATAATACATGAACCGACGGGAGACCTGAATAAAGAAATAAATTTAATAAGGCGCCTTCTAGCCGTCCAGTCCTCCCCCCAATGCATCGGCGAAATCAAGCAATTCCCCACGGATCTCATCGCCGTAAATCCGTGGGAATTTTCTCCTCGCTGCCCTGAGTGCCCAATCCACGACATCCGTGAGCAGCTAAAAGCTGCCCAGCACAGCAAACCTACACAAAGGCGCCTACAAGCCTCCCCACCATACGCCGATTGCCCCAAGCCTCAGGGAAGGAAAATATGACGAAAGCACAGAAGGCCCCCCCCCCACTGCCCCTGCATCCCACCGTAATGATGGGGGCCACCTCACATCTCCCCCAGTTTACGACATGCGGAAACGTCATGTTTCCTTATCCTCCCCTCTCACTATCTCTTCTGTTTTGCCTTCCCCTATTCCTACCCCTGTTCCTAACCTTCCCACCACTTTCTCCACCACTATCGCCTCCCCCCTTCCTATTCCTCCCCAACACAAAACCTGCCTCCCCAATCACAGGCCTCCTAGAACCCTTACTTCATCTTCCCCTAACCTACTTTCCAAAACCACCTCCTCCTATCTACTTCCACCTACCACCATCGCTTCCCCACCACTCATCTTCCCTGCCAACATGGCCAACTCATTCGCCTTCCCTGTCACACCCTCCTCCTCCTCACTCTCACCCGCCTTTCTTTCCTCGCTCACCTCCCCCACCCCATCGTCAACCTCACCATACCCACGAACCCCCTCCCCCACTTCACCTTCACCTGACCCTCCACCACCTTCCTCCGATTCTGATCCTTCACCAACCTCACCTCCGCCTACATCTCCTATGACTACCCCGCCTCCTTCAACCCACCACTCTCAATCACCGCCCGCTATGCCCACCACCAACACCGCACCACACAACCCAGCACCAACTCCCACCTTCACTGCCGCAAAAACAACCACCACCACCGTACCACCACAACTCCCACCTTCACTGCCACGGAAACAACCACAACCACCGTACCACCACAACTCCCATCACACCCCACCCACACCCCACCCGCACCCCACCACACACCACCCCACGCAACACATCACCCACCAACTCCCCACTTGCACCAACCCCACCTGCCACCCACTCCACCCATTCATCCACTCCTGGCCACCCATTACCCACCGACCATGCCCACTACACAAGACACCCCACACCACCACCAACAACAGCCCACAACCATGACGGGAAGCCCACGCCACCACGTGCCCAGCCACCATCACCACCTACAACCACCCTCACCACCACGACAACCAGATCAGGATGCCTCTCCTGCCCACCATCTAGATACACCCCCACACCTTCATCTCCTGCCCATCCTGCTCCCCATTCCCCAACACATGCCACCCATACCCCAAACACCACCCCCATCACCCTCCTCCTCCATCAAGCGACATGGAAACTCCCCAATTCACCACCAGAGATGAAGATTGAGAGGGTACTATGGCAACCTCACAACCGCCCCCATGTCAGGATCAGGGCAACACACCAGCTTCTCCATCTCCTACGCCGGGCCAACCACCCATCCTCTCTCCGGTTCACTCTCAACCACCACCGAGAGCCAAACCCCACCACCCTCCACTGGACCAACCTCCTACGACACCTCAACCCGGCCCACCAGACATCCACCACCACAACATACCACCTCCAGTCACAGGGCTGTGACTTCTTCACCACAGAGGATGGTAAAATACCCACTGCTGCTGGACCACCCACCCCGCCACCCCCCACCCCACCACCAAGCCACTACCACACCGCCACCCCAGGAGGACACCACGGCGGGGTTATTTACCCGGAACAAGAGGATCACCGAGACACTCCTGTCCTGAGTCTCTCTTCCCCGCAATTATTCAACGCCAAATAAGCGGAAAGAGACAACAACCCTGCGAACGGGGCAGCCTTCACCAGGTTCGGGGTGGGGCTGATCCAGAGTCAGTCCCAGGCAACACCACGGTACGGCCACTGTACGTACTGGGGAAGGAGCGGTCACTGTTCGCCCTTCAGTTGTTTCCCCCTGTGACACCGCCATCACGGCCACCATACGTGAAAGAGGAGGGAGTGGCCACCGTACGCCCCTCAGTCACAGCCACCTCTGGGGACGTCCTCAGGGCGTTAGTTATTGAACGCACCCCGACTGGCAGAGAGAGGAATAGTGGAACCATGATCATGGCCACCGTACGTGACGGGGAGGGAGTGGCCGCCATACACCCGTCATCCACTATTGCCTCCTACTACAGGAGTAACACCTCAGTTACTTCCCGAAGGGCAGGCAGGCCCACAGCTACGGCCTTTGTACGTACCAGGGTAAGAAGACCCTCGGCTGCGGCCTCTGTACGTACCGGAGAGGGCACTGCCCCTGTTCACCCCTCTCCTGCCTTTTCCTCCTACGGGAGTAACACCGTGTTCACGCCCACCGTACGTGACAGAGAAGGAGCGGCCACCGTACACCCTTCAGTTACTTCCCGGGAGGTAGGCTGGCACACGGCTACGGCCGCAGTATGTGCAAGAGTAAGCAGACTCTCGGCTACGGCCTCAGCACACACCGGAGAGGGCGCTGCCCCCGTGCACTCCTCTCCTGCCTTTTCCTCTTTCGGGAGCAGCACCGCCAGCACTGTCTTAGTACGTGCGGGGGAAGGAGCGGCCACCGTACGCCCTTCAGCTGCGAGCCCTAGGAGTCACGAAACCACGTTCACGGCCACTGTATGTGATGGGGAGGGAGTGGCCACCGTACGCCCCTCATTCGTGATTCCGAAGGCCCTCCCGAAGCAGGTCCCTTGCGCTGCTGACCCCTTTCCTCTCGGCTGCGTGGGAGCCCTTTGTCTCCCAACGGGAACGGTTTCCTGAAGGTGCTGTCGGAGTGGTGGCGTGGCCCAGTCCAAGCCCTACCACCTACCCCTGGGAGGTCCCTGTCCCTGACAGACACCCGACGGAGGCGACACCACAGTTCACCCCTGACGGAGCTTTCTCCTGTAGGCAGACACAGTCCCCAGACTCCAGGTCTGACCAGCAGCCCCCAGGCCCAGACAACCCGAGCTCTCTCTCTCTCCTCGGAGCCAGAGGCACCAGGCCCACCTCCTGCAGCTGTTTGGCCCTAGTCCCGAGGGCCACCTCCCAGGTCGAGGCCCCCAGACCAGAGGGCCTCCCTGCACACCACCGACGCGGCCCCAGTGTAAGGGCCACCTCCCAGGTCGAGGCCCTCAGATCGGAGGGCCTCCCTGCACCCCAACGACGACTACGACCCGGGCAGTGATGCCCCTGCAGGCAGTGCGTTGTCCCCCGCAGGAGGGCTCCCCGTAGGGCCCCTCTCTCATGCCCAGGACACGCAGCAGGTGATACCCAGGGAAAATACGGGTACATAGTGACGCTAATAACACTAATGCAGTGAACAGTCAATACAGAAGTGCACAGTGACATATGACAGAGTAGAGGCCCGAGTAATACATAAGTGACTAAAGTTACCCACAGTGCATAGTGACCCGATACTTGGCAGAACAGAAAAGATCAATAACTATATATGGGAGGACTGATAGAAATCGTGGGTTGAAATCAGAGGTGTGCGAGACCCATCAGAAACTTGTGAACTAGTGCTACTGCGACTAAGTGACTTCCGCGAGTGTCGCGACCCACACCCTACCCACTTATGGTAATATTCATCCCCCCAACTCTTGGTCACGTCCACTCCTAGTGTAACGAACTTAGTATATAAAACGCCATCTCTGCCTAGGAACAGTATCCGGGTATTATAATATTAGAACCAAATATCCATGTATAAGTGAAGAGTGACATATTGTGAGTGTAACTATAATCATTTGTATTAAAGGCTAATTCTGTGTTTCCTGTCTTTACACATATCTAATATCTCTTTGTGTATATTGTCACGGTGTAAGAATTAAGACAATAGATGTGTTAAGGTGTACTGCCTGGTTTTTGTGTCCTGTTCCTTTGTGGGTGCTTTGCTTCCGGTCCGGAAAGAGGACCCCGCTCAGTCGCTGGTGTTTTTAGGACGAGAGGTCGGACTAAAAACACCCAGCATAACACTCCCAAATAAATATTTTTGGAAGTAGATGATTTTGTTTATTATACAAGTGGTAAAATTAGGAAAACTGTATTTTCATGAACTATGCCAAAAATCCCTTTCCTGGGGGGGAGGCAAACTGCCCCCCCTGCCCCCCCAGTGGCTAGTGTATGGATCTGTCCCGGGTAAAGCAGCCACAGGCATGTTGACTCCGGTATAGCGACTCCACTGGGATGGCGGGGGTGGGGGGGAGGGGAGGATACTGGAGTGAAGTCGGACGTTACGAAGTTTGGTATGGTAAACTGATATACCAGACTTTGGTACAACCAGTTATAACACAGTGAACAAGAGTTCTTTGATACAATGAACTTACATACAACAAACTTGTACAACCAAAGTCTATTAACAAACTGAGATTCACTTTCAGTAAATTCTCTAACAATGTTAACCGATCACTGGTACAAAGAACTTAATTCTAAGAAATATACAGTATGCAAGTGCTTGTATAAATGAATCCTAGCACAAATAATGGTCATAGAACAAACTTTGGAATTAGGAACTATATGATGAAATCGGGTAAAATGAGACCCACCACAGACTCCACCCACCCGATCCAAGCATGGGACCTGGGGCCCGTAGCCGCGGCCAGTGGCCAGTGACTGAGGCAATGGCCTCAAGGCACATGTCACAACAAACTTAGATTCACTTCAGGTAAATAATCTAACAGACTTTGAAGATCACTGGTACAATGAACATAATTATATGACAAGCTTTGAAATTAAAAACTATATTATACTGGCAGGCTGCTAAACAAACAAGAGTATAACGAAATTAAAGCAAAGTTTGGTAAAACAAAATCTGATTTAATAAATCAGTAATTTTTGAACTGATGTAATGAACTTTGGTATGACGAACTCAAGTACATGACACTCTAGTACATCAGACAAAGATAAGGATAATAACGTTACAGGTACGAGGTGTGTAAAACTAAACTGACGGTAAAATAAGGAGGGGAAGATCGACAACGAGGAGGAATGATAACAATAGTACACGGAAGTGACTGGAGTAAGAACGAGGAAAGGAAGATCGAGAACGAGGTGGTAATATAAAATTGTAGTGCACTGAGGCGTTATTGGCGAGATGATAAAGAGAGAGAGACCAAGGATCATATTCTTAGTGGCTCTATAGATGACTAACAGAACTTCTTCAGTCTTTTATTCAGATCATTAGTCCTCAATATCCCCTTATATATCACTGATGCAAACTATGCCGATATTAAAACGACATTAGTAACACACAAACGTACAATAAGGACAAAAGGCAAAACAAATGTTAAGTATGAGGTGCTACAAAGCCTATAGCACATAGAACCCAACCCAAAGAACGACGTGGATGAATAAGAAAAGACTGAATGAAAATGAAACTGGCCTGGGAAAAGAACTCCGAGAACGACGTGAATTAAGCGTAAAAAAAGTTGATACGAAAATGGGGTGAGAAGGACCGAGAATGAGTTGGAGAAAACACTGAGACGGTACAGGAGCAAAGTTGGTGGGAGAATAAAGGGAAAGAGATGTTGAGAGAGAGACAGAAGGACGTTGTGGAAGAGTGCATGAAGGAGGATTTATATCTTTTTTATTCTTTCTTGAACTTCTCTTGTTTAGTTACTTATCTATATTGCTCGCTTTCATCATCTCCATCTCCCATGAACTTCTATTCTTTAGTTACCTATCCATCTATTTCTCTTACCTCTGATCTTTCTCTCATGAACTTTTCTTCATTTACTCATCCGTCTCGCTTTCTTCCTCTCCTCATTCTCCTCTCATTTTCACCTCACTGTACTACTGCTGTTATCCCTCAACCTCTGTCTTTGTCTTCTGGTCCTAATTTTCTCATTGAATGTTATCATATACGGTAGTCATTCATCTTGTTTTCGGTTTTCCTCTACCCATTCAATCATTATGTTTTCTCCACTTCGCTCTAGTGATTGAAATGCTTCGTTCTCGTCTTGATCTCCGCATTCTCTCAATTTTGCTTCTTATCACTCTTAGGTTCCTTGTATTTTATTTCATATTCACTATTTGATATTGTTCTTTGATTCTGCTCTTGTATTAAAATTAATGCCAAAGGATATATTCAGCTGGGTATAATTCATAGCAGCCTAAAATTGAATACTCTCTCTCTCTCTCTCTCTCTCTCTCTCTCTCTCTCTCTCTCTCTCTCTATCTATCTATCTCTCTCAGATGAACAGAAGAAGGAAAACCATCAATCCATCCATCATCCAATCCTATGTCGCCTCATAAGGAGCGTAGGCGCCCGGGTCTAGGCAGGTTGTTCCTGACATTTAAGACGAGTGACCAGTCTCACTCATCTCTGAGTGGCATTACGTGAGCAATAAACCCCCTGACACCCCTTTGATATAAACCTGCACAGGCTTAATCCGGTTGGAGCACCTTAATTGTCCACTAAACCACCAGGTGCCATAATTTGGTTATATGGTTACCACCCAGCGTAGTAAATGGTATCCTGGTGTGCAGGAAGCTACTTGGCTTGTTACTTAGTGCAGAGTTACCCATAGGCAGAAGGAAGAGGAAAGAATGAAGGAAAGAAAGACAGAAGACGGAGTGTAAAGTCACCCGTAGGCAGAAGAAAGTGGAAAGAATGAAAGAAAGAAAGACAGAAGAGGAAGGATGGAAAGAGGAAAGGGCAGACACACAAAGCAGCTCTACATAGAGTAAGTGGATGGTGAGCGCCCCCAGCTACCACGCAGAAAAGGAAAACATATTAAATAAATAACACAAATCAGACATCAAGCTACATGTGCCCTCCAGTCTCAGTCGGAACATCTCAACAACTGTATTCCACCTAACGTTCATCTGTGAACGAGTCATAGGAACCTGAGTTAGTCACCCATCCACCTCGTTCTCCGCCTTCTCCTCATCCTCCCATCATCTATATCGAATTAATGATGTAATAACCAGCCTAGAGAAAGTGGTAGAATGAACAATATTACATAAACAGTATGAGGAATGAAGATATATCAGACACATATGACGTAAAAAGGCCATCATCATGATCATCATCATCATCATCATCATCATCGTCCTCGTTGTCGTTGTTGTCCCCATCCACTAATATATATATATATATATATATATATATATATATATATATATATATATATATATATATATATATATATATATATATATATATATATTGAGAGGGGGCGCTCACCCTCCACTCACTCGATTCAGTGCTGCTCTTGGGTGGCTGCCCTTTCCTCTCTTCTTTCCTTCTTTCCTTCCTTCCTCTTATGTTTTTCTTTCCTCCTTTCTTTCCTCTTCCTTCTGCCTACGGGTGTCTCTGCAATGGGTGACAAGCCAAATAGTTTCCTGTACACCAGGAAACCACTTACAGTACTGGATGGCAACCATATAACCAAACTCTGACGCCTGGTGGTTTAATGGGTAATTAAGGCGCTCCAACCAGATTGAGCCTGTGGCAGTTTATATCCGAGGAATGGTTGGGATTTATTGCTCATATAAGGCCACTCAGGGATGAGTGAGGCTGGTCACACATCTTAAATGTCTGGGCCATCTTGCCTAGCCCCAGCTCCAGTGCTTTTCATGGGGCAACACAGGATTAAATGATGAATTTATATTATTATTATTTTTTTTTTTAAGTTTGAAAGTTGAGTCTCTCAACCCCTCATTATGTTCTAATGGACACGATGTAACATGACAAATTTTTATCAAAATATAAACTTATTTAGGGGTCGCGCAGTAGGGCTAAAGTTGCAGCATTTCCTATATTTCTCATGGAATTTCCATATAATTTCTGGACCATGCATTTTTAGGTACTGGATTACATAAACAAAGTTGTGAAGGAGCTCTTAATGTTTACTGTGGTAAATCTTTGATTGTTTCCTACCTGAGGGAAGCACAGGGGATGGCTTCAGGTAGTGGGGTTTTCACGTTCCGGCTGCCAGGGGTGAGGAATGCCTGCCAGGTCTAACTCTGCAAGTACTGTAGATAATATAGCGTGATGGTTTTTTTTTAAAGTTTTCACTGGATATTGATGTCACTCTTTAATTTAACCTACTTCATGCATTGCATTACCATAATTACCCCAGTTATAATGATCATTAGTCTATAATAAACACTCTCGTCTTCAACTGTGAAAACTCCGAGTGCCACTGCTCATGAGTCATGATGAATCAGCATGGTACCCAGAGAAGCTGCACATCTATTCAGTGTTGTTGGAACCGATCTTGTGTCCCGGCTTTGTATGTGTGCGTCCCGATTGTTCAAGCGGAGAAACCTTGATTGGTCGGACAAGCTGCCGTAACGTATATGGGATCCATGTTGTGGCATTGCATATTGTCATTATACATAACAATTTCTTATGAAGTCTTGCCGTAAGTGAATTATTATTATGAATCATACGTCAAAACAGAAGAAGTGGGAGGCTCCATATATGTTGGAGTGCTGGCAGGATAAACTGCTTGGTGTTAAAGCGCCTTGAAATGGAGTTGTTCTCTCTACTTTCCTCCATCTCCACCTGAACCAAAAGATCCCTGTGGCATAAGCTGTCCGGCAAGTCGTGATTCAAGCTGAAGAATTTTACGAATGTGCCCCTATCCCCACGACGAGGGTAGACCATTCACTGGAGTTGTAGAAGCCCTAAGTGAAGTGGCAAAGCCTAAATGAGCTCCATGAGGCATGCCGGACAACAGCTGAAAAATGAAGAGGTCTTCAGATTGCTAATGAATCTGTTTGACATTGCCCATGAAAGTGCTCTCAACCTCTGGTTCTTTTCTATCTTGATTTCTCCGTGGAAGAAAAGCGTAGGATCGTCACAGGCATGAAGACCAAACAGGGCACTGATGACTCTCTCAAACGCATTCGAGCTCCACATCCACAGGGTAAAGTTACTCTTGGAGATCCCACAACTCAAGCGTCCCACAAATTCTTAGATAAAATGCAAATCAGGAAATCATTCCTAGAAGAAGATCCAGAATCCTGGCCTGGCATTGACGATTACGTTATGGTACAGGAGATCGTTGCAGGAATTGGTGTGATGAATAACAAGGTAGAGCGGGCTGCAGATGTAGTCGAGGAGTACAATGACAAGATCACGCACAACGAGCAACAACTACAGTTCCTGTTGCAAGTTGTTGCTGAACATAGGTTACGGTTTCCTGATTCAGAGGAGACGACCCTCTCTTGAACCAAGCTAATTTACATATTCAATGAATTTTATTTGGTGTATGAACTGAGTTGTTGTACAGTGATTCACAGAAAAGCATGAAAATGTCCAGTGAGAGCTTCAAAAAAGAAAGCAATAACACTATATTACCTACAGTAGTTGCAGAGTTATATCTAGCAGGCATTCCCCACCCCCATCCTCCCTGGCAGCCAGAAAGTATTAACCCCACAAGTTGAAGCCACCCCCTACGCTCCCCTTAAGTCGGAAACAGACCATAATTTGCCCCAGTACACATTAAGACCTCCTTCACAACTTTGCTTATGTGATATTATACCTAAAAATGCATGGGTCAGAAGTCATGTTAAAATATCATCAGAAATATATGAAATGCTGAAACTTTAGCCCAACAGCGCAACCCTTAAATAAATGTAGTTTGTATTTTGAAAAAAAAAAAAATTCATGTTACATCGTGTCCGATAGAACAAAATGAGGGGTTTGGAGACTCAGCTTTCAAACTTTCATTTTTGTAAAGAAACACCCTAATATATCTGTCTATCTACCTATCTATCTATATATATCTGTCTATGTATCTATCTATCTACTCATATATATATTATATATATATATATATATATATATATATATATATATATATATATATATATATATATATATATATATATATATATATATATATATGTATGTATATGTGTGTGTGTGTGTGTGTGTGTGTGTGTGTGTGTGTGTGTGTGTGTATCCATTAAGTTTCAGTATGTTGGCATTTAAAAAAAATATAGTCCATGTCTTTCTTCGACAATTCTAGACAACATTAAGAATAACTTCTTTTTATGTAGGAGAAAATAGTGTCTCTGAAGGAGAATAAAGCAGAGAGAAAGAAGGAGGATGGAAGGAAAGAAGGAGGACAAGAGAAGGAAGGGAGGAAGGAAGAAGTGAGGAATGAAATAGAGAGTAAAGTGGCTGTAAGCGTAAGGAAGGGAGCAAACACTGAAAAAAACAAGAGACAGAAGTAAAGACTACAGGGATGAGAGAGGGAGAAAGAAATAGGACGACTGGGAAAAGAAATTAAGAAGGAAGAAAACTAAACAGGAAGGAAGGATGAAAGAAGGATGGAAGGAAGGATGACAGATGGATGGAAGGAAGGAAGGATTAAGAAATGAAAGAATTAAAGGCAAGAAAAATGGATCTAAGAGTAATGGGAATATGAAGGAAAGAAAGATGGAAATGAAGGAATAATGAGTTAAAGGAAATAAGAAGGAAGAACGGAAGCGAGCAGGACAGAGAACTGAAGAAGGAATAACTGTTTACAGGGGAGTAAGAAAGGTGGGAAGAAACAAACGAAAGCACTCGAAAGAAGGGGGAGTAGGAAGGAGGAAGCATGAAGATGATGGTGAAAAACATAGAGTTTGTTAGGAGAAAGAGCAATGGTGAAAAAACGGAGAAAGGCGGAACTGGGAAAGAAAAAGGGAGATATAAAGATCTCGAGAATAGAGAGAAAGAAAAGGAAGACAGATGGAGAGAAGAAGGAACAAGAGGAAACCAGGAAAAACAAGAGGGATGGGGGTGACGGAGAATAATATTTGGGAAGGATAAAGAAATAAATAATGGGAAGAATGAGAATGATGAAAGGAAGGAAAGAAGGAAGGAGGGACAGAAGAGAGGATAGAGAAAGGATTGGAGGGAAAAAGAGAGACGACGGAGACAAAGGGAAAAAATGATGAGGAAGAGAAGAGATTTAGAAAGATAATAATGGAGGAAGGAAGGAAAATGGAAC
>NC_136957.1:26381884-26409384 GCF_032717465.1 Coenobita brevimanus | reverse complement strand
GGAGCACACACACACACACACACACACACACAGTACAAAACTCCTCACCTCCATACCCATCTGGTCTCGCAGGAAGAGCACTGCCAGTGGAGAAGTAAGTGATTTTCTTTGTTTATTTATCTGTTTACCTATTCTTATGTCAGTATATTTACACATACACATATATTGTTATTTACATGAACACAAATGACAGGAAAATAAGTACAGCTTCAGTTTCAGTTGCTAGCAACAGGTATAGTGTTCCTGTGGTTTCTGAGAGGAGAAAAAAAAAAAGATGTAATGTTATGATAGATGGAATAAAACCAAAAGAAGCATACCTAGAAAGCATAAAAATGTTTGTTTGCCATGGAAAAATAACGTCAGTGACCACAGCTGATGGCAGTTCAGGGTGCAGGTGGGTACACCATAGTTTTTTGCATTTTTCTTGAAAACTATGAGGTGTAGGAAAACTGTTCTGATCTCAAATGAAAGCCCATGAAATTCTGCATAAGATGATGAACTAAAAACATAACACTGCCGGGAAAAGTTTCTCACAAGAGCTCCCTGAATAAAAACTATTGTCTGTCGGAAATAGATTTTACGTTTTTGCTTTTTACTTGAAAACCATACCTCGTAACAAAATGTCAGTGATCCCATTCGAAAGCTAATAAAATTCTCTGAAATGATTGTATAACATGAGATAGGTTAGTAAACATTCGAGTTATGACGTTGGGAAGTGAGATGAATGTTCCTGAATGTTTATTCACACCGCCCTAATGTATGTACAGTGTTTTTTTTTTTTTTTTTTGCTTACCGTGTTGAACAAATATCGACGAATAGGAATATGAGGGTTTTGTGGCAAAGTAAATATTCTTGGGTGGTGAAAATATGCCGAGAATGCACTTTTTTGGAGCGCGTGGCGGGTAGCAGGGGGTGGGGAGAAAGGTGATGTATTGTGGAATGTGAAACTTATTGAAACTTACCATCTGCGGAAGGGTTAAGAGAGATGAAATGGAAAAGTCAAGGGCAAAGAGAAGTAGAAGGAAAGGGGAGAAACAAATGTGATAGAAGAGAAACAGGAAAAGCAAAAAAAAAAAATAATAATGAGATTGAGAAAAGATATGGGAATTTAGGGAGTAAAATGGGAGAGAAGTGGGAAAGTAGGAGAGAAAAGAGGGAAGGTGAGATATGTGAGATGAGATGAGATATGAATTAGTGAAGTATGAGACTGAGGGAAAGAAAGGAAAGAAGAAAGGGAAGGAGGGAAGGAGAGCGTAACACAGTAGAATCCTCTTGTGACAGCACACTTTCCTGCTGCTCCTCACTCTTGCATCACAAGCAACCCACTCTACCCCATACACCAAACCATACTTACTTCCCTCAACCACTTTACTGTCACAGCACAAAGAACCCACTCTGCCCTTCACACCACAACACACTTACCTTATGCACCATGACTACGTAACACATTCAAACACACTTAGCGCATGGGCATCATTCTTACAGTTCACACAACTCGCTCTGCCTTCACCCTAATGCCAACTCTCCTTTCACGACACACTTATCTCAGCCGTCTCATAGTGGTAACACAAGCATTTCAGTCTAGCTCCTCACACTGAAATGCACTTACCTATATCATACAAATCATACGAATCACTCTAGAACTCATACTACAGCACAGATACTCGTGCCACATACATCACAGTTTTGCAACACAAACAGTTCACTCTGTCCCTCACACCACATCACTCAGACATGCCTCCTGGACTGCTCGCTCACGGCACAAGCAAACAGCTCATTTCTCAATGCAATTCCGCCATTCGTACTACAACACACTTTCCTCAGGCACGTCAGTCATGCTACACAAACAACCAACATTTCCCCACTTCCCCCACTTTGTTACAGCCCCTCACACAACAGCACACTTAGCAACAACATAACTTCACTTACCACACAAGCAGCTTACTCTCCACATTTCACCACAACAGGCTCCTTACCCTGCAGTCAGTTGGATTTACATCCACATCAACAAGGAGCCCCAGTAACAACAACAACGACAAAATATCAACAACAACAACAACAACAAAATTTTCTATAAATGGTTTATGTGTCTAAGGCAGCCAGAATTTTTGAACCTGGTATATCAGTAACTAGACTTGTTTCTATATTTTATTCTCGGTAAACCCTGATGCATCTGTTCATCCTTAGAAAGAGCCTTTTGTCATGGGTGGGTTCGAATCAGTGTCCATTAAGTTCCAATATGCTGGCATTTTTTTTTTTTAAATGTAATCCATGCTTTTCTTTAAGAATTCTTGACAATATGAAGAAAAACTTCTTTTTATGTAGAAGTAAATCGTGTCTCGGGATAAAAATAGAGCAGAAGGAAAGAAAGAGGATGGAAGGAAGGAAGGAGGATGGAAGGAAAGATGGAAGACAAACGGGAGGATGGAAGGAAGGAAGGAATGAGGAAATGAGGAAGGAAAGAAAGTAAAGTAAAGAGGCTGTAAGAGTAAGGACGGAAGCAAGCGGTAAAAGAACAAGAGATTGGCAAGAACTAAAGACTGGAGGAATGAGTGAGAGAAAGAAAATGACTGAGCAAAGAAATCTGGAAGGAAGAAAACTAAACAGGAAGGAAGGATGAAACAAGGATGGAAGGAAGGAAGTATGAAAGGAAAAGGATTAAGAAATGAAAGAATTGAAGGTAAGTAGAATGGATCTTGGAGTAAAAGGAAAATGAATGAAGGAAGGATGGAAATGAAAGAATAAGGAGTAAGAGGAAATGAGAAGAAAGACCGGAAGGGAACAGGACAGAGAACTGAGGAAAGAAATGTTACAGGGGAGTAAGAGAGGTGGGAAGGAACGAATGAAACGAACGAACTAACGAAAAGGAAGGGGGAGCAGGAAGGAGGAAGCAAGAGGATGATGGTGAAAAACGTAGAACTTGTTAGAAGAAACGGCAATGATGAAAAAGAGGAGAAAGGTGAAACTGAAAAAGAAAAAAGGAGTTCTGAAGATCTTGCGAATGGAGAGAAAAAGAAGGAAGCGAGATGGATAGACGAAGGAACAAGAGCAAAGTAAGAAAAGCAAGAGGGATGGAGGTGACTGAGAAAAAATATCAAGGATGTATAAGTATTTGTATTTTGTTTTTCTCTTGGAGGGAACAATTTTGCTGGCCCGGGGCCTTTGGTTCCTTCTTCCTCACATAAAATATATATATATATATATATATATATATATATATATATATATATATATATATATATATATATATATATATATATATATATAAGAATGAGATGAATGAATGGGAAGGGAGGACGAATGGAAGAGGATGGAGAAAGGAATGGAGGGAAAAAGAGAGATGACGGAGGCATGAAAAAAAAATGATGATGAGGAGGAAAGATTTAGAATGAAAATACAGGAAAAAAGAAGGGAGGTGGAAAGACAGCAGGAAGAAGGAAAGATGGAACAGACAGAGAAAGAGATAACAAGGAAGAAGGACGGAAAGAAGAGACAGAGAAAGAGAGGAAACGGGGAAAACGGAGAGAAGGATGAAAATGAGTGGAAGAAGAAAGAAGGAACGTGGAGGAGAGTTAGAAGAAAGAAATCATGATGTTAAAAGGAAAACAAAAAGACGAATGTGAAAAACAGAAAAAAAGAAGGATGGGGCGAAGGAACAAAGAGAAAGAGACGGGAAAAGAAGAAAGATGAAGAGCAAGAAAGAACTGGAAAAGACAAGCGAATGTGGAGAAAGAAAATTGAGAAGATGGAGTTAAGGAATGATGAATGGAAGAGAAAGAAAAAAAAAAGAACAATGAAAGAAAGAAGAGAGGGAAAGACGACGGATGTGAGAAAAAAGAAAACGATTGGGGAGAGAAGCAAGAAAAGGTAAGATGAGAATACGAGAGAAAGGGGGCAAGGAGAAAAACGGAGGAAGGAAAAGAAGATGAGAAAGAAAAAAAAGGAAGACTGAGATGGGAGGGAATGAATGCAGGGGTAAGGGAAAAACAAAACAAGAAATTGTGTAGTAAAGAAAGATGAGTAATGAGGACAGAAAGACAGAGTGAAGGAAGGATAGCACAGGAGGATGGAGATGGAGAAAGAAGGAAGGAGGAACAAAGTAGGGTAGCGAAAGAAAACAATGGAAAAAGAAGGAAAAGAATTAGAAGGAGGAGAGAAAGTATGACCAAACGAGGATGGAGAACGAGACTGATGAAAAAAAAAAGACAAAAGAAAAAACGATGTAAGATAAAGAGAGTGAATATAAAGATGCGGCAAATGATAATGAAAGGGTGAAGAAGGAGACTGGCAGAAGAGGAGAGAGAAGGAAGCGTGGAAAGAGAACTTGTGAAGACAGAAGAAGGAGAGACCAATGGAAGTGGGGAAGGAGAAGAGATGGAAAGCTCTAGGGAAGGTGAACAGGAGGGAGGAAAGGAGGATGAGGGAGGAGTCAGCGAGGCGAAAAGCGACAGGTAGGAAACTAACGGAGGAAATTTAAGAGAGGGAAGCCTGTGGGAAGGGGAAAAAAGGTGGGGAGGAGGAAGGGGGGGAGAGAGGAAGAGGAGAGATTGAGAGGATACGAAGGAAGCGAGGAGAGGAACAGGAGTGCTGCATATGGGTGCAAGAAAAAAAGGGATAGAAGGTTGGGGAAAGTGTGTGTGTGTGTGTGTGTGTGTGTGTGTGTGTGTGTGTGTGAACAGTGAGAGAGAGAGAGAGAGAGAGAGAGAGAGAGAGAGAGAGAGAGAGAGAGAGAGAGAGAAATGAAGGGGGTAGAGGGTAGGATAAGGAAAGAGGAGAGGAAGAGATGAGGGTAGGACTACAAAGGAAAGCAAAATGCAGTACTGTATTTCCATTTGTTTCTGTTGATACAATTTCACTGAATTAGGAAGGATAAAGGAAGTTTATGAATAATGTGCGTAGACTCGTAAGTTTAATGGCTGACGAGGAAAAAGTCTTTACTCATCCACTAGCCCTCCTGCCGAAGCCAGGAAGAAAATTGTGGAGGACTACAATGCAAAAAAGATATCCTACCTTGGCAATTTCGTTAAGAAAGGACAAACAGAGCATGTTTGTGGAAGTAGGGTTAGCATCAAATAGACGATGATGTTTTTTTGTTTTTCCTTAAACTCGCTTTGAGATACAGTATTGGCCAGATTTTTAAATATACGGTAATTCCTTTGTGTTCGTGTTCAGCTAAAGAGTAGAAATTATTCACTAGATTTCAGATAACAGCATAGGCCAGTTTTTTAAATATATTCCCCTGTGATCGTGTTCAGCAAAAGATTGGAAACTATTTACAAAATTATCTGAGGTAAGAAGCATTATTATTAATGTTACTGAAAAAAAAAAAAAAAAAACTACATACCTGATACAGGAGGGGAGTGAGGACACTGGGGACGAATGTCTAAGCTCAGATGAAGATGAAACAGGTGAATGAAGAACGTGGAAGAAAAATTAATGCAAATCTTCATTCCATAAGA
The DNA here is from genome assembly GCF_032717465.1 of Coenobita brevimanus. NCBI lineage: Eukaryota > Metazoa > Arthropoda > Malacostraca > Decapoda > Coenobitidae > Coenobita > Coenobita brevimanus. Next base: position 26,403,925 of record NC_136957.1, on the reverse strand, counting down.
AACTGTTTTCAAAAGAATTGTGAAGGTTTAGCAAAGGAAAAAGTGTTAAAAATTCATGGGATAGTATAGAAGGGTGTTAACAAATGTAAATGAAACAGGAACCGACAGACAGATAATTTTGGCAAGTTCATGAAGTACTGTATGGAAAGCAGGGTGGAGGCAACAATACTGAAGAGACAACATGTGCCTATAATAAATACCACGATGGAGTGAGTGCAGCATAAAAGGTAAACAAAAAAGTACAACAGCCTGGATGAGGGGGAGTTGTAACAGTGGTCAAGAAGAAATGCGGCTGTACTAATAACAGTAAAGGTGACCAGGGTGTAAAATTTATTACTGAAGAAATCTGTTGTGTGTTGTGGGTGATATAGTCACTCATAAATGGTACACCTCACTAACCAACCTCTCCGCGTTTCGTGTGGTAACACTGTAACCTTTGCAACTTCAGGTGATTCGAGTTGGACTTTGAGATACTATGCCTCCAAGCATTTCAGTCAGTTAATCTGTTCCACTCAGTCTCCTGTTAAGCCCAGTGTTGGAGAGTCTGGAATGTGGGGCGAACTTTCCACTGAACTATGCTCTTCTTATACTTTTTACAACTCTTCGTCGTTTGTCGCTGGAAACTATATATTAGCTGAACTACCAAAAAGGGACATTTAGGCTACTATGAACTACAACTCCATGAAACAGAGAGAGAGAGAGAAAGAGAGAGAGAGAGAGAGAGAGAGAGAGAGAGAGAGAGAGAGAGAGAGAGACGTTTGTGAGAGAGCGGTTAGTTAAGAGAGATGGAGGGGAAAAGTCAAGGGCAAAGTGAAGGAAGAGGAAAGGGAGGATAAAATCTTGATGGAAAAAAAAAACAGGAACGGCAAAAAAAAAAAAAAAAAAAAAAAAAAAAAGAGGAAGAGAGATTGAGGAAAGACGTGGGCATTTATGGGGCAGAATGGGTGAGAAGTAGGAGAGTAGGATAGAAGAGAGGGAAGGTGAGAGATAAGATATGGAGGAGTAAAGTAAGAGAATGAAGCAAAGAAAGGAAATAAGAAAGGGAAGGAGGGAAGAAGAGCGTAGCACTGTAGAATCCTCTTGTGACAGCATACTTGCCTCTTCCTCCTCACTCTTGCATCACATGCAAACCACTCTGCCTCATACACCAAACCATACTCACTTCCCTCAACCACCTTACTGTCACAGCACAAAGAACTCACTCTGCCCTTCACGCCAAAACACACCACATGGACCCACGTAACACTCTCAAACACACTTAGCTCATGGACATCATTCTTACAGCACACGTAAATCGCTCTGCCTTCACCCTAGTGCCAACCCTTCTATCACAACACGCTTACTTAGCTCAGTTTTCTCATTCTAGCAACACAAGCAATTCACGCTACCTCCTTACATTGGAATGCACTTACTTATCTCATACAAATCATACGAATCACTCTAGAACTCAAACTACAACACACATGCTCGTACCTCATACAGTACATCATACATTTGCAGCACAAAGAGTCCACTCTGTTCCTCACACCACAACATACAAACATGCCTCTTGGACTGCACTCTCACTGCACAAGCACACAACACTTTTCTCAATGCAATTCCGCCATTCGCACTGCAACACATTTACCTCATGCATTCAACTCATGCAACACAAACAACCAACACTTCCCCACTTCACTTACTTTATTGTCGCCCCACGCACAACAACATACTTATAACTTCACTTACCAAACAAGCAGCTCACTCTGCACCTCACACCACAACAGACCACTCTCACTTCACTTTTCAACACAAATTATTCTTCCACATATCTCAGTTTAACATCTTGTGGGAGCTCGCTGGATTTCTCTTGCCGGTTGGAATTATCTCCTCGTCAGCAAGGAGCCTTAGCAACAACAACAATGATAAAATAACATCATTCCCTTTATATGTAACCTATGTGTCTAAGGCAACCAGAATTATTGAACCTGGTATATCAGTAACAAGACCTCTTTCTATATTTTATTCTCGGCAAACCGTGTCGAGTCTGTTCATCCTTAGGAAGAACCTTTTGTCATGGGTGGGTTCGAATCAGTGTCCATTAAGTTTCAGTATGCGGGCTTTTCTTTTTATGTAATCCATGCTTCTTCGTTTTTTAACAATTCTAAACAACTAGGAGAAATAATTTGTGTCTTGGAAGGAGACTAGAGCAGAATGAAAGAAGGATGATGGAAGGAAAGAAGGAGGACAGAAGAAAAAAACGACGGAGGGAGGAGTGACGAACGAAAGAGAGAGCAAAGTAAAGAGTTCTGTAAATGTAAGGAAGGAAGCAAGCGATGAAAGAACAGGAGACAGACAAGAAGTAAAGACTGGACGAATGAAAGCGGGAAAAAAAAGAAAAAAAAAAGAGGACTATTGAGAAAAGAAATTAGGAAGAAAAGAAAACTAAACAGAAAGGAAGGATGAAAGAAGGATGGAAGGAAGGAAGTATGGAAACAAGGAAGGATTGAGAAATAAAAGAATAAAAAGTAAGAAGAATGGATCTAATTGTAAAGGGAAAATGAGAGAAGGAAGGATAAAAATGAAGGAATAAGGAGTATGAGGAAATGAGAAGGAAAAACGGAAGGGAGCAGGACAGGGAACTGAAGAAGGAATAAGTGTTCAGAGGGGAGGAAGAAAGGAAGGAACGAACGAACGAAAGCACTAGAAATAAAGGGGAGTAGGAAGGAGGAAGCAAGAGGATGATGGTGAAAAACATAGAGCTTGTTAGGAGAAACAGCAATGATTAAAAAAAGGAGAAATAACTTCCATTCCCGGTAAAGTTTTTGAGACAGTAATTAACAAACCCATAATCAAGCATCGAGAAATCAGTCAATAAATCAGTGATCGGCAGTATGGATTTAGACAAGAACGTTCAACTGTAGATGTTCTTTGCCTTCTTACCCATCAGATTAACAAAACAATAGACCAACACGGTGAAACACACACAGTAGCACTTGATATATCAAAAGCATTTGACAGAGTATGGCACCAGGCCTTATTGTCTAAGATGTCACACTATGGCCTTGCATCACTGGTTCCTCTAACTTCTTCTTACCTTCATAATAGAAAAATACGGGTCATGGTAGATGGAATTTATTCTCAGTTTCATTCCATAAATGCTGGCCTACCTCAGGGGTCAGTTTTGGCGCCAACCCTCTTTCTCATTCATATAAATGACCTCCTATCTGTCACTCACAACCCAGTACACTCTTATGCTAATGACTCGACCCTTCATAGTTCTTTCACATTTAGTACCTCCTTTACACAGGTTTGATATTATAAATACCCAAATAAACACAGCAATTTCTCTGAACCAGGACCTTTCTAAAATTAATCAATGGGGACAAACAAAGCTGGTCTCATTTAATGCTCAGAAAACTAAATTCATTAATATCTTCAACGGAAAGAATCCCTCAGACTCTCACATAATTTTAAATGATGTCAATATTCCCATATCCACTACAATTGATATCCTAGGTGTTACTGTAAACCCCAACCTAAGCTGGACAGCTTATGTTAAATCCCTTGCTAAAAATGCCTTTAAAAAATTGAGACTTATGTACAGAGTTCGTGAGTTCTTCACTGACGAGCAGATGGCCACAGTATAGAAAAGGCATGTGCATTCTCAGATCGAATACTGTTCACCACTGTGGAGTGGATGTGGAGCGGTTGCACTGAGGCAGTTGGACAAAATTCAAAATAAAGCCATTAGATAATCAATAATCCTGCCATCACGCAGGACCTTCCTCCATTATCAGGACGTAAAGATGTTGCATCTTTAGCATTATTTTATCGATATTTTTACCGTAAGTGCTCTGACGAACTGGCTTCATTTGTGCCTCCCCTTCACATTTTCTCCCGAAATACTCGGGCAGCTGGGAACGCCCATGAATTCACACTCTCTCCCCCGCAATGCAGAACCTCTGCTTATCAAAATTCATTTATCCCCAGAAATACTACTCTCTGGAATTCACTTCCTGGGAGTTGTTCCCCACAAACATTTAATTCACTTCAATTCAAATCCAGTTGTTATATATATTTTATGAATGGAGGATGCCTTTAGGCACATGGACTTTTTTTTTCCTTTGTTTTTCCTTCCTCCATTCATTATCTAAAAAAGAAAAAAAGAAAAAAAAAAGAAAAAAATGACTAAGAAAGAAAAAAGATCTGAAGACCTCGAGAATGGAGGGAAAGAGAAGGAAGAGAGATGGACAGAAGATGGAACAAGAGGAAAGCAGGAAAATCAAGAGGGATGGGGGTGATTGAGGAAAAAAATATGAGGGAAGGATAAGGAAATAATAATGGGAAGAATGAGAATGATGAACGGATGGAAGGAAGGAGGAATGGGAGAGGATGGAGAAGGAATGGATGGAAAAACTGAGAGACGATTGAGGCTAGGGAAAAAATGGATGAGGAAGAGGAGAGATTTATAAAGAAAATAATGGAGGAAGGAAGGATGGAGGAAAAAATATCGGAAGAAGGCCGGAAGGACGGAACAGAGAAATAGAGGAAAAGAAGAAAAAGGACAGAAGGATGAAAGCGAGTCTTAGAAGGAAGATTGAAAATGGAGGGGAGATAAAAGAAAGAAATCATGATGGTAAAGGGAATAAAAGAGGACGAATGTGAAAAACAGAAAAATGAAAAGGCAGGATGGGACGAAGGAACAAAGAGAAATAGAGAGGGAAAGAAGGAAGATTGGGAGAGAGAAAGAATTGGAAAAGACAAGCGAAGGAGGTAGGTGTGAAGAAAGAAAATTGAGAAGATGGAGTGAAAGAAATAAAGAATGGAGATGAATGCAAAAAAAAAAAAAAATAGAAGGAACAATGAAGGAAGGAAGAATAGAGGGAAGGACGGCGGATGTGAGAAAAAAAGAAAACGATTAGAGAGAGAAGCAAGAAAAGATGAGACAGAATACGAGAGAAAGGCGGGAAGGGAAAAAAACGTAAGAAGGAAAAGAAGATGAGTAAGGGCAGAAAAGGGAGGACTGAGACGGAGGGAATGAATGCGCTGGTAAGGAATAAATAATAGAAGAAATCGTGTAGGAGAGAAGGATGAGCAATGAGGAGAGAAAGAGGGAATGAAGGAAGGAAGAGCGCAGGAGGATGGAGATAGAGGAGGAAGGAAGGAAGAACAAAACAGGGTAGAGAAAGAAAAGGAAGGATAGAGAAAGTGACGAAAGAAAAGGAGGAAGGAGGGAAAGGACTACCATACTAAGATGGTGAACGAGAGAAATGAAAAAAGAAAGAAAAAAGAAACAACGAACGGTAGAAGACAAAGAGAGGGAAAGTAAAGACATGGAAAATGAGAGGGGAAGGGTGCAGAAGGAGACTGACACAAGAAGAGAGAGAGGAAGGAGGGAGAGAGAACTAGTGAAGAAAAACTAAAGAGAGATCAAAGTAAGTAGCGAAGGAGGAAAGCTATAAGGAAGGAGAGCAGGAAGGAAGGAAGGAGGATAAGGGAGGAGTCAGCGAGGAGAGAAGCGGCAGGAAAGAAACTACAGTAATGGTGAAAATCTAGAAGAGGGAAGCCTGTGGGAAGGGAGGGGAGGAGGATGAGAGGGAGCAAGAAGAAGAAAGGAAGGGGGGAAAGAGAAAGGGAATGAGGGAGGGGAGAAGATAAAGGGTGGGAGGGGAGAAGAGGAAAGGATAGGAAGAAGAAGGAAACGAGGTGGGGAAGAGCAAAAGTGCATGTAGGTGTAAGGAGAGAAAGAGAGCTAGGAGGATGGAGAAAGTTTGTGTGTGTGTGTGTGTGGAGAGAGAGAGAGAGAGAGAGAGAGAGAGAGAGAGAGAGAGAACATAAGAACATAAGAAGAGAGGATAACTGCAGTAGGCCGGTTGGCCCATGCTAGGCAGCTCCTAGAAGAGTAACTGAACTACTAGACTGAGATAAGGATAGCAAAGAAGAAGGCTCTCCCCCGCCCTCCAAACCCTCCAGCCGAAGCCGGCAGGAAAAAGTCAGAAAGAACACCACGCCGTATAGAAAAACTGGCGTGGACATTTTACAGGAAAGTGTGAAAGGAGAATAGAGACTATCATAGTGTAACCTGAAAAGAAAATTTAATTTTGAATTAGTATTGGTTATAATATTTTCTTTATTCTATATCCACCCCTTATTTGTCATATGCTTATCTAGCCTATGCTTGAAACTCTCAATGGAAGAGGCAGCAACTACTTTACTAGGTAGCTTATTCCATTCGTCTACTACTCTGTTACCAAACCAATTTCTACCGATTTCCTTTCTGAAACGGAATTTTTCTAGTTTGAAACCATTATTTCTAGTTCTATCCTGTATGCTCACTTTAAGTACCTTGCTAATATCTCCCTTATTTATACCATTCATCCACTTAAAAACCTCAATTAAGTCTCCCCTTACTCTACGCCTCTCTAGCGAATGCAGACTTAGTCTTTTCAGTCTGTCTGTGGAAGTGGCACATGGTTGGATGAGGGAAGTGGAAAAGGAGATCTAGGGGAAGGACTACAAAGGAAAGCATATAGTAATGGATCCTTATAGTTCTTTTGAGCCTTTTTAGCTGGATAAGGAAGGATAAGGGAAAGTTATCAAATATGTGGATACAAGATTCATGACTGGAGAGCAATCAGACTCCCCGCATCCACTAATTCTCCCGCCGAAGCCAACAAGAAAAGTGAGGAGGCCTACCACGTAAAAAAAAAAAAAAAAAAAAAAAAAAACTACCATGGAATCTTTGTTAGGGAAGGCTAAACATAGCATGTTGTTGAAAGTAATAAGTTAATATAAAGTACATGATGATGTTTTTCTTGATTTTCCTTTAACTCGATTTGAGATACCAGTATAGACCAGATTTTATTTATTTTTTTTTTTTTTAGTATTCCCCCGAGTCCGTGTTCAGCTGGAGAATAGAAACTATGCACGTAATCAACTAACTTAAAAAGAAATATTGTTGCTAAAGAAAAAAAAAATACCTAACTGATACAGAAGGCGGGAGAGGACTGTAAGGAGGACTGTGTGATGACAATCATGATATGTACAGAAAGGCCAAGAGAAGCACTGTAAAGTGTGAGTGAGGTATTAAAGATAAGAGTATAAGTGGGGAAAAACTGAAAATCAGATCAACCGCTGATGACCATGAGAAAAAATGGTATGGTGAGGGAGTCTGAACTGGATGGACTTATAAATTTAGTAGAGATCATATAGTGTTCGGAGAAAAATGATAAATGTATGAATGGTGTTGCACTGGTGTCAGCTGATATGACAGTATGAAGGGAAGAGCATGGAAGGACGTGGCAGTATGTATGAATGGTGTGGATGCAAGACAAGAATTCTGATGAAAGAAATGTGAAATGTGTGGAGAGCAAAATGTGTGTAACCTCAGTTAAGATGAAGATCAAGGTAATAACTGAAGTGCTAGGAACAAAAATGAATACAGATTTTTTCCTTGCATAAGTAACTCTGTTCGAAAGAGGTGAACGTGTAGGAAAGAATGTGGGAGTAAGCGTGGGAAATTTATAAGATAAGTGGAAGAATGTTAAAATATATAAGGAAATTAAAAGCCGACAGAGAGACTATTTTGGCAAGATAAGGAAGTACTATATGGAAAGCCTGGCAGTGATAAAGAGAGCTGGATTGGATGGTGCACAAGAAAGGATTCTGGTGCCCCAGACTGTGACAGTGGTAGAAATGCAAAATGTGAAAAGGTTAAAGAACGAGGAGGCAGCAATGCTGAAGAGATATATGCATAAAGTATACAACACAATAGCGATAGTGCAGCAGACAAAGTAAACAAAAAAGTCCAAAAGCCAGGATGAGTGAGCTGTAACCATGGTCAATGAGAGAGTTTTGACTGTACCTTTGAATAAATGTCAAGGTGACTGAAGTGAGTGCCAAATATATTATGGAATAAATGTACGGGGTGTTGTGGATAAAGTACATCGAACAACTGTTACAGAGACAAGTGACATAAAAGCCAGTGAATGATGAACATGGCTGTTTACAGTCGTGGTTGGAGATGCATGAACAGTATTCAGCTGTAGGACAGATGGAACAGAAAAAATATGTGAAAAACTATAAGATATTTATGATAAAAACAGATTTAGGGTACATATATGGCAGTGAACAGAGTGGGATTATGAGAGGTGCTACACACATGAGATGTAAAATTAAACTTGTCGAGTACAGATACTGTATGATGGCTGACTATGTGAAGATGTATTAATGCTTACACTAACTTTGGAATAGCATAAGAAACAATATTCAAGAGTGGGAACAGTAGGAATGGAACTGGTAAGGGAAACACTTTTATTATTGAGGCTGGAGAGACAGGAAATGGAGAGACATAACAGATGTGGAGTGAAAATGTCTCTTGATCAAAAAACAATATGTGCTCAGATGAGTACTTTTTAAATGAGGCGACTTATCATCTTGGTTGACCCACGGTAGGGACAGGGTACCCGGCTGTTTGATGTGCACCGGGGGTGATTCGGCAGGCTGAAGTGCACCAGGGGTGGCCATGCTGGCTGGGGTGCACCACGGGTGACACAGTGCAGTGAAATAATTCGGCAGATTTATACTGCTTTATTCATATTTCTTCTCTCTTTCTATCTTCCTATGTCGGTTCAGCACTCTGAGTTTCAAAATCTGACACTCTGTTACGGCAGCATCAAACCTGTAGCCCATCTGGAGTGGCAGTAAAAGAGCTGATATGGTAAGTGGCTTTCCCCCCCCCCCTTTTACTTAGCTGAAATAGCATTTAAAAAACCAAGTAGAATAGTGTCATTAGGTGTAAAGTAACAGACTTATATTAAGTTTTTACTTTATATATTTTAGATGAAACTCGGTAACTCCTATACCTATTCTGTCAGTTCAGGGCAATCATAGCAGAAGATGAGGTCACCCTGCATTCACCCACCAATTTCTACATCCGACCAGCAAGGAGAGTTGAGGATGTTCATGCACAAAGAATAATTCGTAAGGAAGAGTAAATGGAATGTACAGTCATAAATATCTTATTTTGTGAAAACAATTAATAACAAGTTATGATTAAGGGCTTGACAATGTTTTTTCTGTGGGTGGTTGTGTATTTGAGAAAAAAAATCTTCGAAAGGTTTTTATAATGACCTTCCATGGACATGGCTGTCTGAGGATTAGAAGGTAGATTATTTTCCGTGCGATATTTGAATACTGTATTCGTATTGTTACAACGTACCATACTGCAAGACAATTTACTTCACATACAGGATAGTCTATATATTTCATTCCCCTTCCACACAGCCAGTCGATTTCTCATATGCTGTTGTAGATGATCTTAATGTTTATTCTACATTGTTTATTCATTTCATAGTTTCAGTGCTACACCGCAACCCACAAAAGCAAAGTGAACCATCCTCACAACACAAACTGCCGAAACGTTTCTAGGGAAGCGCTGTTTCCGGACCTACGTATGTTTTTCCTTTTATTTTATTTTTTTAATTGCCAGAGATCTTATAGCCATTACATTATCTCTGCATCGCATTTGTTTTAACCAGAGAAAGATCCTAACCCCTTTCAGGTCAGTGCATGGCTGAGGGTAGCCAGTGTGGAGGGCTGATTTAGCTAATAGCTAAGAAGATTCGTTTCTTAACTAACGTTCATCGAATGTCATGCAATCACAGTTTAGTATTTAAGTTGCGAGTGGTCCAGTGTCGTCAAGTAAAAACATATGACTTTAAGTTTATTGGTGTATTATGATATATGCATGCACTGCATATATCACAGTATGTGATATATGCTGTATGTGATACATCACATACTGTGATATTAAATTAAACACATATCGTCTCAATTTTTCTTGTAAAAAACTTGATCAATCTACGTGTTATTTCGATAACCTTTTTTGGATGTCTATGCTTTTATGTGTAATATGGAAATCAGGATTAACCAGAATCTTCCACGTGTGAGTGTAACAAGAAATTAATTGGAACAGGTTTGAGTCAGATTGCATTACATAATTCTGAAATCAGGTAAGCTGATTGGCATTCTTTTACCGATTTCGAAAACTTCGTTTAGTTTTACATTGTAATTTCATTTCCCAAATGATTTTGTTGGTTAATTTCTCAAATTTAACATTTTTCATAAAAACGAAAATCCCCCATAACCCCGCTTTTTTTTTTTTTTTTTTTTTTTTTTTGCTAGTACATTGCTCTTTTCATTTCTCATTGCTAAAATTCATATTCCATGTCTCTCTGCCTGTTTATCTACATATACTTTATCATTTCCCTGTAAGAATGTATTCTTCCTGGAACTAATTGTTGGACAAGGAGTTATATATTTTGTGTATTTTATTCCCTAAAGCTCCGTTAAGATAAACCAGTAATTTACAAACAGAACACTGTAAAGTGGAAAAATTGATGATAATGTTGATGAAAGCAGAACAAGCCTTGCCACTAAACCTTGTGGCACTGGGTCCCGATTGTTTCGACGGTAAACCGGTTAGGCGGTAACGGCCTAAAGCGTTATACAGGTTAGGTTAGGTTAGGTTAGGCTGGTAACACTAAATAGTCTGACTCTATTTCATACACTAAAACTACCTGCTTGGGCTACATCACGTAAGTTTCGCGAAAGTCTTTCGATGAAAATATATCGAACATTTCTGACATACAGACGAAACATATCCCCAAGATATTTTATATTAAACACTGGAGATATTGTTGGAATTTTCTAAGAGAGTGGTACGATACGAGTGGCGATCAGGTAATCGATACTATGTATCGGTCATGCCTTTTTTTTTTTTTTTTTTTTTTTTTGTATACGACAAACAAATAATAAGATTATGTAAGAAAGACGAAGAAAAAAAAAAGTAGGTGCTGTAAGGCTGCAATAATAAGAAACAAGGACTTAATGTATGAAAGCAACGAAAAGAGGTAAGTTTGACGATGCTAGGAAGACACACAAAGACGTAAGTAAAATTATGAAAAGTTAAAGAAGTATGAAAAATGGTACGAAGAGGATATATATATATATATATATATATATATATATATATATATATATATATATATATATATATATATATATATATATATATATATATATCATAATTCAGTAATAACAAGAATAAATGGAAAAGGAAAACAAAATAACCATAAATCCATAGGAGACAAATCACGAAAAAAATCACTCCTAAAAAGCTCCACCACCACCTTCCCATAGCAGGAAAATATCACGGTATGAGTGCGGGAAAAACCACTGAGGAAGAACTAATATTTTACACTTTCCCCTCGAGGCCTGATAGCGGATTAAAAAATAAGAGAGAGAGAGAGAGAGGATGGGGGGAGGGCGGGACTGACGTGGGGAGCAAGAAGAGAGGGACAAAGAATATTGTGAGGTGAAAAGAGGGAGAAGAAGAAAAAGAGGAGGGATTATAGTGAAAGGGAAAGACAGCGAAGAAGAAGAATGAGATGGGCGAGAAAAAGGGATAGGGAGATCATGGGTAAAGAACAGTTGAAAATGGTGTTAAGAAATATGGAAAGAAAGGGAAAACGAAATGGGAAAGATAAAGACGATGAAATGGAAAAAAGGAAGAAAAGTACAAAGAAACAAAGATCACACAGTCCTCTATGATACCGCAAGATGGGCCAGTCACAGCATTATAAGAAATTAGAACTTTCAGTGAGAGTTATATCAGTATACTGTACTAAAATTTGGCTGCAAGTGTTTAAATCAGGCCGGACTTATTCTGTCTATACTTACAATGAACTGCCCTTCAGCATCTGTATAATTTATGATACCGTGGAATAAAAATACATCATCATCACCATCATCATCACTGTTCAAATGTCCACTATAATTAATGGGGTGGATAGGATTCAGAAAGCATGAGGAAAAGCAAAAATACAACCACCAGTATTGAGTAGTGCCAATGAAATGGGTCGTAAATCCGTTCACGCATTTCCCTTGTTTCCCCATTAACCCTTTGAGCCCAGGGTGGCCACTTGTATATTTGTTCCTACTGCCACCAGCCTGCAGACTACCTGGCGACAGAGACCTAAGCGTGCACTTTATATAGCATTTGCACAGATTATATCAGTGGTCGGGCTCATACCGCCTACGAAAACCTAATAACTAGTAGTGGGGGTCAAGCGGTCCACTGCAGCTACCCTCTCCCTCATCACACCCTCTTCCTCTGTCTTCCAGACCCCTCCCCTCCTCTCCTTTTCTCTCTTCTCTTCTCCTTTCCTGCCCTCCCACCCTCTGCCCGTCCATTCAGTGTGGCAGGAAGGAACTGAATACATTATAAGTAGATTTATATGTTGTGGGGATGGAGGAGGTTCAGATGGATGTGAATGGGAAGGAGGGACGGGGAATGAAAGGACAGAAGAGACGAGAAGAGAGGACAGAAGATAAAGGAAAACAGAAAAAGGGAAGAGGGGAGAGGAGAAGTTATAAGACTAAAAGAGATGATAAAAATGAAATGAAATACGTCAGGAGAGAATAGGGAAATAAAAACAGAGATTGGAGAAAATGAATGAAGAGGAAAGAAGAAAAGTAGGAAGAGAGGGTGGGAATAGGATGGGGTGAACTGAATGATAGAGAGGTGAAGGGGAAGGGAGTACGTTGACTGGGAGCAAAAGGGATCGAATGTATTGGGGGAAAGAAAGAATTAAGTTGGGGATGGAAGAGAAAGGAGTGATTGGGAAATATAGAAGGAAATGGAGAGAGAGAGAGAGAGAGAGAGAGAGAGAGAGAGAGATTACTGGACAGGAAGAATGGATGCTAGCGTTATGTGAGGAGGATATGGACAGATATAAATGGCAAGAGACAGAAAAAGACGGAAAGAAAGGGAAGTGAAGCGTGTTATTAATTTCCATGTGATCGTTGTTAGTGCTAATGAAATGAACTGCTTCTTTTAACATGTTTCAAAACTGAAAGGAATGCGGAAGGCCCTCCCACATATTCTAGTCTCCACCAATCAGCCGTACAGGACAAAGGATTAAGTAACAATAGGCACGACACAAACGGGTAGTCCTGAAGGAAATTTTGTAGAATGATGAAAGGTATGTATAATGATGCCAGTTATCACTATACATAGTCGTAATAATCGTTTTACATAGTACTATGTAGAAGCACTGTGATGAAGTAAGGTGGAATATGTAGTGAGTATTCTGAAAAAAAAAAAAAAAAAAAGTTGTGGGCGTTAAAGATGACGGACGGTCCGTGGAGGAAACTTGGTAGGTTCGGATTTACATAGTGAGGAGGTCACTGGGTGTGATGGGGTGGGCAAAGAGGAGGTACGGAAAGCAGTAAAGGGAGGTGGGAAATGCTGAGCTGTCAGTTTGACTTTTAAGATATATATTTTGAATGGTACTTGAAAAATACAACTGCCAAAATGCAGTAATGTCCAGTGAAATGGGTCATATCTGTTCATTCATCTCCTCTGTTTTCTCATTAACCCTTTGATCCCGAGGACGTCACATGTATTTTATTCCTGCCGCTGCACAAAGGGTGACATAACTCTTAAAATTTTATAAACACTCAGCTCTTAAGCATACCAGGTAAAGTGTGAAGAAAACTGGTGACCAGACGACTGTTGCAACATGCAAAGTACTACATTAAAGGGAAGAGGAACACTGGCTAGCGTGGTCCTCTTACAGTGCTATAATCCCGAGTCAAGGGTAGTAGTAGTAGTAGTAGTAGTAGTAGTAGTACAGTAGTAGTTGTTGGGTTTGTGGCCGAACACCTCCAAGTCCCTAAGGAAGGCAACGGCCGAGACCGGGCTTACCCACAGAGCTTTCAAGGAGTGTATGTTGTGTTGTTGGTGCAGGCGACTGTGTGCAATGCAGTCTTCCATAATGTGCGTAATAGTATGGGGTGCTGTGTTGCATCCTGCACAGGCATCAGGGATGGAGTCATCCAGCCCCTTCTGATAACTCAAGAGGATTGGTTGATGCCCTCATCTCAGCCTGGCCAGGTGAACCCTATCCTCACGAGGGAGGTGGGATTCAGAAGGGTGGACATCAGGAGGCCATGCATGCAGCTGTGTGTTGTCTTTGAGTGACTGAATGGAACGGCGAGTGATTTGAGCATGGATATGCTTCTGGAAGCTGGTCTGAGGCGGGCGAGGGGGTATAGATGACAGTATTTGTGTATGATAGCGTGTGCTGGGTGTTGTTTTGATGTTCCTCTGTGTGTGCAAATGTGCTGCACAAGGTGTGTATAAGAAGAGGTGTCTTCATCCCCATTGAGCTCTATAAGTAACACATTTTGAAAATGACTTTTTCCCTAGGAACTTAGGTTTATTAGTAGACTAAACACCGTTAAAATAAATAAAGAAGAGGAATTTTTGTTTTATTCCTGATGCTTTTATCAACACCGAATAAATAATAACAATAATTTTCTTTATAGCAGTATGTGGCAGTTCCTCTGTGTCCTAATTGGCTAGCTATTATGACATCACTAGCTCCGCCCCCGTGCCACACGGCACTTGGCGGGAAGGCGGTTTGCTTGTGTTCACAATCTATATTTGTAGCAATTTTGTGTTGTGCTGTTGCTACATGCGAAGTTAATTCGAGAAAGAGAAGGAAGTTTGTATCTCTTCATGTATTTGCCCAAAACCGACACGAGGTATTACGAAAGGGGCTATAGATGCCTGCAAAAGAAAAGATCCATCGCATGCCAAACAAGTAAAATAATGGCATTTCATTTGCTCTATGCATTTTTCACCCAAGTGTTTTAACTTTCACCTGCCATATGAGTGTCAAGTTCTCTTTAAAGCAAAGTTTGTGTCCTGCTTTAAATCTACCAAGACTAGGAAGCAACGTTCGCAATCTCGTTTTTATGATCACATAGAGTATTTTACCAGTGCCGACTTTTTGCTTTCAGAACATTAGATTTTTACTGGAAATAAAAGATTTAAACTTTCAATACCCATTCAATCATCCATTAAGTGACCCTATGATAATACTTCTGTTAGTTTCAGCACTACTTGATAGTTCTCCAGTTTTCGTTGCCATAGTTGTGGATGTGCAGTATTTTCATCAGACTAGAGTATTGTTTTCAATGCAACAATGGGCTACTGAATATACAGGTTGTCTAGCGAGTTTTGTCATTAATGTTGTATAAAATAGATTACGTATATATGGAATATTGCATTAGTCTGCCAATATATTTAAGTGTTCTTTGTTTACATGACAGACAATTTTCTATGAATAACAACACCGAACAGTTGTGTATAACTATTGCAAAAAATATATGTTAATGGATATTCTTTTTTTTTTTTTTTTGGGGGGGGGTTAGAATGTCTTGAATACTCATCACCAGTTGCTAATGACAAACTCGCTGGACACCCCATGTAGTAACACGGATGTGCAACTGTGTATTTACAAGCATTTGGTTCTATCCATTGGGAAGGCGGTGGCTCAATCGGTAGAGACTTGGCCTGCAGTCCTGACGGACCCGGGTTCAAATCCCGCTGAGGCAGGGAACAGTTTAAGGATTTGAATTTCATAAAATTAGACTTTACTGATCTACCAGAAGGCCCGCCGGCATGTCGTAAAAATACCCCGCTAATACCAATACACCAGTCCTGTATGAGACAGCCCTAGCATGTATTCAATATGGACGGTGGGTGTTAGCGCCGAAGTGGTGACATGTAGAGGTGTGCGGTATGTAGGAGGACTACTGGGCCTTGAAAGCAGGCTGTAAAGCCTATGCCCAGAGTCGGTCACATAAAAAAAATAAAAAAATATATTTATA
This sequence comes from Coenobita brevimanus, assembly GCF_032717465.1. NCBI lineage: Eukaryota > Metazoa > Arthropoda > Malacostraca > Decapoda > Coenobitidae > Coenobita > Coenobita brevimanus. The sequence goes on along the minus strand of NC_136957.1, from coordinate 26,388,199 downwards.
TAATCAGGGTTCTTATCAGTAATGCCTTAGCTTATGCCTTCATTATCGCAATATTTGACAAGATAAAGTCTTTCAGATTACGCTTCTTATTTATTACAGTAAGGCATGAAGGAGTGAGGATTAGTTAGGAAGTTTTTCCCCCTTAGTTTTGGTTGGTTTTGTTTCTAAGCTTACCAGGTTACTACAGGTTCCTAAACTGGGTCTTGTCTTTGCTAATATAACTGCAATATCAGTTTTATGCCAGTTTTTTTTTTTTTTTTTTTTTTCCAGGAAAAAGGATAGCCTGTGGTAAGAGGGCGTGGCCAGGGCGGACCTGGGTAAAAGTTGCCAACTAGTTAATTTCCTTGAGCCCCACATGCACCTACTTCCCCTTATACACACCTTGGTGCTAGCATGTAGTGCAGTGGATGGTGTGGGTTTGTGGAGGCTGCAGCAAGAATCTGTGTGCCTCTCGTGTCTAGATGATCCTTGACTTTGAGGACTTTGGTTTATTGGTCTAGGTGGTCTGTAGGTGTACTAGCTGTGCGGCCTGTGATAATTTTTAGGGCCTTGTTCCATGTGGTCTGTATGGTGTTGTAGTGTGTTTTAGTGAGGTTAGAAGCCCAAGCGTGGCTTACATAATTCATCACTAACTGTATATATTGTCTGTATACTGTTGTGGTGGTTTCTTTGTTCTGTCCGAATGTTGTATGGGCAAGTGACCTTAGGGCGTTGAGTCTTGGTGTTATTTCTAGTGTTTGTGATGTGTTAAATGACACTGATGTATGTTACACCAAGGTTTGTGTGTGTGTGTGTGTGTGTGTGTGTGTGTGGTAGGAGGGTGTTGTTTATGGTGAGATGTGGAATGTGTCTATGTTCTGCTGTCCACTTTGTGAGAACGGTCACTGTAGATTTGGCTGGGGACTATATTGAGTCTGTTTGTGGTGAACCATTCGTGTAGTGTGTTGAGGTAAGGTTGGACGATGTGTGCGGCTGTGTTTGCATTTTTGTGTGTACATGTAAGTGATGTCGCCTTGGTTGTTTAATATTTATAAGGATGGTGTTGTAAGAGAGGTGAATGCAAGTGTTTTAGGTGGAGGTCTGAGTCTGGTCAATGTCGATGGTGGAGAGTGGAATCTTAAGCAGCTGCTGTTTGCAGATGATACTGCACTGGTGGCTAATTCAGAGGAGAGATTGAGACAGTTGGTAGAGGAGTTTGGAAGGGTGTGTGAAAGGAGGAAATTGAAAGTAAATGAGAACAAGAGTAAAGTGATGAAGTGTACGAGGTTGGTAGATGGTAGGGGGATGAATATAGTTTTGAATGGTGAGTGGCTTGAGGAGGTGGAGTGTTTTAAATATTTAGGGTCGCATGTTGCTTTGGATGGAAGAATAGATGAAGAAGTGAAGTTTAGAATAAATGAAGTAGGAAAGGTGCTGGGGGGAATGAAAAAAGTGTTTAGATGTCTTTCGCTTAGAATGGATGTAAAGAGAAGGCTGTATGAGGGTGTTGTGGTACCGACTGCGTTATATGGGGCTGAAACATGGAATATGGGTGTAGCAGAGAGGAAAAGTTTGATTGTAATGGAGATGAGGTGTCTGAAGAGTATGTGTGGAGTGACGCGTATGGATCGAGTGCGAAATGATGAAGTGCGAAGGAGAACTGGAGTTGTTCGGGAGATGGCTGGTAGAGTTGAGCAGAGGGTGTTGCGATGGTTTGGACATATGGAGAGAATGGATAATGAGCGATTGGTGAAAAAGATAACTAAATCTGATGTGAGAGGTGTAAGGCTGAGAGGGAGACCACGAATAGGATTGATGGACAGTGTGAAGAGAGCGCTGGATGCGAAAGGGATGTCTGTTGAGCAAGGAAGAGTGGCTGTGCGTGACAGAAATAAATGGAGAGAAATTGTGAATGAATAAATGATGACGCAGCCCTGAGGGGATATTCTCCCGCATTTGGTCTGATTAGCTAGTCAGGTCAGGTGCGAGTAAGGGGATGGGTCTACTGTGATGTGGCAGGGGTAAACCAGCTCTGCTGTCTGGCCCTGCTGCGGATGTCACTGATTGCACTGCGCAGTTGACCTATGTGTGGTGTGGTGCGGTAAGGATCTGTCCCTTCTCCCCTTTGGGGCTAAGATGCGATTGACTGTGTTGGAATGGATGAGTAAATGGGGAGTGTGTCGTCCTGTCTCGGCTACCTCCCTTTCCTTGGGGGAACCAGCCTAGGTATATAGATAGACATGTAAGTGTTATGTCGTCTGCAGAGGAAGCTATGTGTATATGTGGTGTGTGGGGTGTGGGTATGTCGTGCATATATAGGTTAAAGAGTGTATGGGACAGAACAGATCTTTGAGGGACGCAGTTTGAGAAGTTTCTGATGTTCGATGACTGACCGGCAAATGTTACATGTGCACATCTGCCTGCTATGTAGTTTGCCAGGGATCTTTTTGTGTTATTGTGCACGTTTGTGATGAATATTTTGTTTGTGAAGAAGTGACAGGGGATGGCATCAAAAGCTTTTGCTAATGTCTAGTGTGACTAGGAGTGTCCTGTGTGGTGGTTTAGCTGAATTGATGCCATCATTGATCACATCGCTATCAGTAGGAGGCATAGAAGTTCTCTGCTAGATGTTCATGTTAAACGGGAAGCGGATATTGGTAGTGACCATCAACTCAGCATTGCAAAAATAAGGTTTAAACTTAAAAATCAGAAGAATGAAAAATCTAGTGTTGGTAGATACGATATTGTTAAGCTTAGAAGGGAAGGAGAAGAAAAGGAGGAATTCAGATTAGAATGCAGAAATAGGTTTTTGGTGTTGGAAACGTTGGAAGAGGGGGAGAGAAGTGTAGATGAGATGTGGGAGGATGTGAACAAAGTTTTGCATGAGACTGCTGAATGTACGATTGGAAGGAGACATAGATTCAGGAGAAAGAAATGGATATCAGAGGAAACGTGGGATATGATAAAAAAGAGAGGTGAGGCTAAATTGAGGAGTGAGATGCAATGCGTTGATGAACGAGAGATTGAATTAGCAAGAGCTGCGTACTGGAGTTTGAATTCAGAAGTAAGAAGGTTAGCTAGAAGAGATAAAAGAAGATGTGTGGACGAAAAGGTTGCAGAGACTGAAATCTTAATAAACAAAAATGATGGACAGAGTCAAAGAATAGCATATGAATCGATTAGAGAACTGGGTGGTAATGCAGGTAAACGCAAGGAAATGCCAGTTAGAGACAGGGAAGGAAATTTATTGACCAAAGATGGAGATATTAAAAATAGATGGAAAGTGCATTTTGAGACAGTTCTTAATAGACCAATACCACCAGAAGAAAATATACCGTCTGCTCAGGAAGATTTAAATATAGAAACAGGAGAGTTGAGGCTTGCAGAAGTGGAGAAAGCAGTAAAACAGCTAAAGAATAATAAGGCACCAGGGGAGGATGGTTTATTTCCGGAAATGTTTAAAGTGGAGGGAGATAGATTAATAATGATCTTGACCAAGCTATTCAATAAGATATGGGTGACGGGGTTACTACCATCAGTTTGGAAGAATGGTGTAATTGTTAAAGTTCCGAAGAAGGGAGACCTGAGTGAATGTGGTAATTGGAGGGGAATCTCTTTGTCACCGATAGCTTTGAAAGTTTTCAGTAGAGTGTTGTTAAATAGGTTGGAGCCGGTGGTTGAGGGTATTCTGAGGGATGAACAGGCTGGTTTTAGAAAGGGACGTGGTTGCAATGATCAGATCTTTATAGTTAGGCATTTGATGCAGCAAGTTAATGAAAATGAGAGTACCGTTAAGTCTTTTGTTTTGTTGATTTTGAAAAGGCTTTTGATAGTGTTTCGAGAGAGACTATGGGGAAGATCATGAGACATTATGGAATACCAGAGGAGTTTGTGAGGGTCATTATGAACATGCATGAGGACACATTTTGTAAAGTGATGGTTGATGGTTGTCTGAGTGATTCGTTTGAAGTCAAGTCCGGAGTAATTCAAGGTGGTGTTCTATCGCCTTTACTATTTATATTGGTCATTGATTACATTATGAAACGCGTTGGAACAGAAACCGGTGCAGGTATACTTTGGGGAGAGAACAGGAAACTTTTGGATTTAGATTATGCAGATGATATAGTTTTGATTTGTGATGGGCCAGAAGAGATGAAGAGAGTGTTGGACTGTTTGGTGAGTGAAGGTCGCAAGGTGGGTTTGGTTATTAATTGTGGAAAAACTGAAATAATCAATATGAATATGGAAAATGCGCAGGAATGTGTAATTGGAGGTATGGTTGTAAAGCAAGTTGATAGGTTTAAATATTTAGGTACTTATTTAGCCAAGGATGGTTCTTTGAACTTTGAATTCGAGGAAAGGTTAAAGAAGGCTAATCAGGCAATGGGAATGCTTAAAAATATTTGGAGTAATAACAATTTTTCTGTGCATACAAAAATCAAACTTTATAAGGTAATGGTTAGGAGTATCTTAATTTATGGACACGAGTCTTGGTACAGCACAGTGACTATGGAAAATAAATTCTTGGTGTTTGAAAACAAAGCACTTAGAAGAATATTAGGAGTTAAGTGGTGGGAAAGGATAGCAAATAGTAGAATTAGAGAAATAACGGGAGTGCAGCCGGTCGATGAATATGTTAGGTTCTCACGATGGAAGTGGCTAGGACATGTGTATAGGAGACAGGGAATAGTACGAGGTACACCAGGGTGGGTGGCACTTGGTAGGAGAGGTAGAGGAAGGCCAAAAGAGACGTGGGTGAGGACAATGAGACGGGAAGCTGGAGATGAGTGTTGGGGAGATCTTGAGGAGTTAGCACAAGATAGGATGTGGTGGTGTGAGTTCATCGAGGCCCTATGCATCCCCGAGGGTGCCACAGGAAATGATTGATTGATTGATTGATTGATGCCATCATAAACTCTTTGTGTAAGGTCTGTAAGAAGACTTTGTGGAGTGTAGAGGCCTAAAACTTTGTTGTGATGGTGCTACGGGGATGTGAGGTGTTACCACTTGTAATACTAGCTATTCAGTGAAGGAGACGAGTGAAGGAAAAGGTCTGACAGTTAATGTGGATAAAACGGAAGTGATGGTAGTTAGCATGAAGGCACAAGTCCACAGGTGCAGTGTAAGAGTGAATGATAAGATGATTATGCAGGTGAGAAGATTTTGCTACTTGGGAAGCTACATTACGGAAGATGGTAGATGTAACGAAGAAACTAAAAGAAGAATATTCAAAGCGAAGAAATCATTTCAGAAGATGAGAAAAGTACTAAGTAACAGACATATACTAAGTAACAGACACCTTTCAATACGAACGAGAAAAAGAGCCGTTAAAACTTATGTCTGGTCTGTGTTGTTATATGGATGTGAAGCTTGGACTATTAGTAAAAAGATGGAGATAAAATTGGAATCTTTTGAAATGTGGTGCTGGCGACGGCTTTTGAAAATTTCTTGGACAGAGAGAATATCAACTGAAGAAGTGCTAAGGAGAATGGATACTAGAAGAGAATTACTGGCACACGTGAGAGGAAGACAGATGAGAAATTTAGACCAATTTATGAGAAGAGGAAAGATAGAGAACCTGAGTTTAACGGGAAGAGTCCCAGGTAGTAGAGCAAGAGGCAGGCAAAGAAAGAAGTATATGGATGGAATAGTAAGAACAGCGAGGGGACGATACACGGCTGGACAACTGCTGCAAATGACAGAAGATGGAGAGGTGTGGCATTCCATGGTCGCCAACGCCTGCAGGGGCACGGAACTCCGGTAAGTTATTCAGTGATTTTGGATGGGGTGCAGAGGACTGTGATGAGGAGGTGTGAGGAAGGCAACGTGGGATCTTTGTTGGGTTTGGGGATAGTGATGATAGAACCATGTTTCCAGATGTTGGGTATTATGTTGTGTGAGTAGCTGTAGTCTGAGATGTTTGTGAGTGCTTGTATGACTTATGGTCCAAGATGTTTAAGAAGTATGTTGCTTATGTTGTCTGAGTCAGAGGCAGATGAGTACTTAAGGTTGCTAATGATGTGCTTCGTCTGGTTGTAAGTGAAGGGTGCAAAGTCTGGGTCTGTGGGAAACTGTCTCTTGCGTCGAATGACCAGTCGGTCGTCGCAATGAGGGAGTCAAGGGTTCGAACCCCTACTGTGGCATATATATAAAGTCAGTGCTATTGTATGTCCCATAATAAGTGGCGTAATGTCTGTTCCAGCAGTGGCGCATAAATGTGGCCATTACAACACTCGACTTTCACATACATCGCTTCCTACAATAATTTCCCATTTGAAGTATGCCAGCATGGACAAGAGTAAAATTCTGGTATATCGGATGGTCCACCGCAAGACC
>NC_136957.1:26348448-26381784 GCF_032717465.1 Coenobita brevimanus | reverse complement strand
TTAAATCTACCAAGACTAGGAAGCAACGTTCTGCAATCTCGCTTTTATGATCACATAGAGCATTTCCTACCAGTGCCGACTTTTTGCTTTCAGAACATTAGATTTTTACTGGAAATAAAAAAGATTTAAACTTTCAATACCCATTCAATCATCCATTAAGTGACCCTATGATAATACTTCTGTTAGCTTCAGCACTACTTGATAGTTCTCCAGTTTTCGTTGCCATAGTTGTGGATGTGCAGTATTTTCATCAGACTAGAGTATTGTTTTCAATGCAACAATGGGCTACTGAATATACAGGTTGTCTAGCGAGTTTTGTCATTAATGTTGTATAAAATAGATTATTTTATATATGGAATATTGCATTAGTCTGCCAATATATTTAAGTGTTCTTTGTTTACATGACAGACAATTTTCTATGAATAACAACACCGAACAGTTGTGTATAACTATTACAAAAAAATATATGTTAATGGATATTCTTTTTTTTTTTTTTTTGGAGGTTTAGAATGTCTTGAATACTCATCACCAGTTGCTAATGACAAACTCGCTGGACACCCCATGTAGTAACACGGATGCAACTGTGTATTTACAAGCATTTGGTTCTATCCATTGGGCGGTATGGCTCAATCAATAGGTAGAGACTTACCTGCAGTCCTGACGGACTCCGGGGTTCAAATCCCGCTGAGGCAGGGAAACAGTTTAAGTGATTTGAATTTCATAAAATTAGACTTTACTGATCTACCAGAAGGCCCGCCGTGGCATGTCGTAAAAAAATACCCCGCTAATACCAATACACCAGTCCTGTATGAGACAGCCCCTAGCATGTATTCAATATGGACTTGGTGGGTGCGTTAGCGCCTGAAGTGGTGACATGTAGAGGTGTGCGGTATGTAGGAGGACTACTGGGCCTTGAAAGCTTGGGCTGTAAAGCCTATGCCCAGAGTCGGTCACATAAAAAAAATAAAAAAATATATATTTATCATAATCAGGGTTCTTAATTATCAGTAATGTTCCTTAGCTTATGCCTTCATTATCGCAATATTTGACAAGATAAAGTCTTTCAGATTACGCTTCTTATTTATTACAGTAAGGCATGAAGGAGTGAGGATTAGTTAGGAAGTTTTTCCCCCTTAGTTTTGGTTGGTTTTGTTTCTAAGCTTACCAGGTTACTACAGGTTCCTAAACTGGGTCTTGTCTTTGCTAATATAACTGCAATATCAGTTTTATGCCAGTTTTTTTTTTTTTTTTTTTTTTTTCCAGGAAAAAGGATAGCCTGTGGTAAGAGGGCGTGGCCAGGGCGGACCTGGGTAAAAGTTGCCAACTAGTTAATTTCCTTGAGCCCCACATGCACCTACTTCCCCTTATACACACCTTGGTGCTAGCATGTAGTGCAGTGGATGGTGTGGGTTTGTGGAGGCTGCAGCAAGAATCTGTGTGCCTCTCGTGTCTAGATGATCCTTGACTTTGAGGACTTTGGTTTATTGGTCTAGGTGGTCTGTAGGTGTACTAGCTGTGCGGCCTGTGATAATTTTTAGGGCCTTGTTCCATGTGGTCTGTATGGTGTTGTAGTGTGTTTTAGTGAGGTTAGAAGCCCAAGCGTGGCTTACATAATTCATCACTAACTGTATATATTGTCTGTATACTGTTGTGGTGGTTTCTTTGTTCTGTCCGAATGTTGTATGGGCAAGTGACCTTAGGGCGTTGAGTCTTGGTGTTATTTCTAGTGTTTGTGATGTGTTAAATGACACTGATGTATGTTACACCAAGGTTTGTGTGTGTGTGTGTGTGTGTGTGTGTGTGTGGTAGGAGGGTGTTGTTTATGGTGAGATGTGGAATGTGTCTATGTTCTGCTGTCCACTTTGTGAGAACGGTCACTGTAGATTTGGCTGGGGACTATATTGAGTCTGTTTGTGGTGAACCATTCGTGTAGCGTGTTGAGGTAAGGTTGGACGATGTGTGCGGCTGTGTTTGCATTTTTGTGTGTACATGTAAGTGATGTCGCCTTGGTTGTTTAATATTTATAAGGATGGTGTTGTAAGAGAGGTGAATGCAAGTGTTTTAGGTGGAGGTCTGAGTCTGGTCAATGTCGATGGTGGAGAGTGGAATCTTAAGCAGCTGCTGTTTGCAGATGATACTGCACTGGTGGCTAATTCAGAGGAGAGATTGAGACAGTTGGTAGAGGAGTTTGGAAGGGTGTGTGAAAGAGGATATTGAAAGTAACTGAGAACAAGAGTAAAGTGATGAAGTGTACGAGGTTGGTAGATGGTAGGGGGATGAATATAGTTTTGAATGGTGAGTGGCTTGAGGAGGTGGAGTGTTTTAAATATTTAGGGTCGCATGTTGCTTTGGATGGAAGAATAGATGAAGAAGTGAAGTTTAGAATAAATGAAGTAGGAAAGGTGCTGGGGGAATGAAAATAGTGTTTAGAGGTCTTTCGCTTAGAATGGATGTAAAGAGAAGGCTGTATGAGGGTGTTGTGGTACCGACTGCGTTATATGGGGCTGAAACATGGAATATGGGTGTAGCAGAGAGGAAAAGTTTGATTGTAATGGAGATGAGGTGTCTGAAGAGTATGTGTGGAGTGACGCGTATGGATCGAGTGCGAAATGATGAAGTGCGAAGGAGAACTGGAGTTGTTCGGGAGATGGCTGGGTAGAGTTGAGCAGAGGGTGTTGCGATGGTTTGGACATATGGAGAGAATGGATAATGAGCGATTGGTGAAAAAGATAACTAAATCTGATGTGAGAGGTGTAAGGCTGAGAGGGAGACCACGAATAGGATTGATGGACAGTGTGAAGAGAGCGCTGGATGCGAAAGGGATGTCTGTTGAGCAAGGAAGAGTGGCTGTGCGTGACAGAAATAAATGGAGAGAAATTGTGAATGAATAAATGATGACGCAGCCCTGAGGGGATATTCTCCCGCATTTGGTCTGATTAGCTAGTCAGGTCAGGTGCGAGTAAGGGGATGGGTCTACTGTGATGTGGCAGGGTAAACCAGCTCTGCTGTCTGGCCCTGCTGCGGATGTCACTGATTGCACTGCGCAGTTGACCTATGTGTGGTGTGGTGCGGTAAGGATCTGTCCCTTCTCCCCTTTGGGGCTAAGATGCGATTGACTGTGTTGGAATGGATGAGTAAATGGGGAGTGTGTCGTCCTGTCTCGGCTACCTCCCTTTCCTTGGGGGAACCAGCCTAGGTATATAGATAGACATGTAAGTGTTATGTCGTCTGCAGAGGAAGCTATGTGTATATGTGGTGTGTGGGGTGTGGGTATGTCGTGCATATATAGGTTAAAGAGTGTATGGGACAGAACAGATCTTTGAGGGACGCAGTTTGAGAAGTTTCTGATGTTCGATGACTGACCGGCAAATGTTACATGTGCACATCTGCCTGCTATGTAGTTTGCCAGGGATCTTTTTGTGTTATTGTGCACGTTTGTGATGAATATTTTGTTTGTGAAGAAGTGACAGGGGATGGCATCAAAAGCTTTTGCTAATGTCTAGTGTGACTAGGAGTGTCCTGTGTGGTGGTTTAGCTGAATTGATGCCATCATTGATCACATCGCTATCAGTAGGAGGCATAGAAGTTCTCTGCTAGATGTTCATGTTAAACGGAAGCGGATATTGGTAGTGACCATCAACTCAGCATTGCAAAAATAAGGTTTAAACTTAAAAATCAGAAGAATGAAAAATCTAGTGTTGGTAGATACGATATTGTTAAGCTTAGAAGGGAAGGAGAAGAAAAGGAGGAATTCAGATTAGAATGCAGAAATAGGTTTTTGGTGTTGGAAACGTTGGAAGAGGGAGAGAAGTGTAGATGAGATGTGGAGGATGTGAACAAAGTTTTGCATGAGACTGCTGAATGTACGATTGGAAGGAGACATAGATTCAGGAGAAAGAAATGGATATCAGAGGAAACGTGGGATATGATAAAAAAGAGAGGTGAGGCTAAATTGAGGAGTGAGATGCAATGCGTTGATGAACGAGAGATTGAATTAGCAAGAGCTGCGTACTGGAGTTTGAATTCAGAAGTAAGAAGGTTAGCTAGAAGAGATAAAAGAAGATGTGTGGACGAAAAGGTTGCAGAGACTGAAATCTTAATAAACAAAAATGATGGACAGAGTCAAAGAATAGCATATGAATCGATTAGAGAACTGGGTGGTAATGCAGGTAAAACGCAAGGAAATGCCAGTTAGAGACAGGGAAGGAAATTTATTGACCAAAGATGGAGATATTAAAAATAGATGGAAAGTGCATTTTGAGACAGTTCTTAATAGACCAATACCACCAGAAGAAAATATACCGTCTGCTCAGGAAGATTTAAATATAGAAACAGGAGAGTTGAGGCTTGCAGAAGTGGAGAAAGCAGTAAAACAGCTAAAGAATAATAAGGCACCAGGGGAGGATGGTTTATTTCCTGGAAATGTTTAAAGTGGAGGAGATAGATTAATAATGATCTTGACCAAGCTATTCAATAAGATATGGGTGACAGGGTTACTACCATCAGTTTGGAAGAATGGTGTAATTGTTAAAGTTCCGAAGAAGGGAGACCTGAGTGAATGTGGTAATTGGAGGGGAATCTCTTTGTCACCGATAGCTTTGAAAGTTTTCAGTAGAGTGTTGTTAAATAGGTTGGAGCCGGTGGTTGAGGGTATTCTGAGGGATGAACAGGCTGGTTTTAGAAAGGGACGTGGTTGCAATGATCAGATCTTTATAGTTAGGCATTTGATGCAGCAAGTTAATGAAATGAGAGTACCGTTAAGTCTTTGTTTTGTTGATTTTGAAAAGGCTTTTGATAGTGTTTCGAGAGAGACTATAGGGAAGATCATGAGACATTATGGAATACCAGAGGAGTTTGTGAGGGTCATTATGAACATGCATGAGGACACATTTTGTAAAGTGATGGTTGATGGTTGTCTGAGTGATTCGTTTGAAGTCAAGTCCGGAGTAATTCAAGGTGGTGTTCTATCGCCTTTACTATTTATATTGGTCATTGATTACATTATGAAACGCGTTGGAACAGAAACCGGTGCAGGTATACTTTGGGAGAGAACAGGAAACTTTTGGATTTAGATTATGCAGATGATATAGTTTTGATTTGTGATGGGCCAGAAGAGATGAAGAGAGTGTTGGACTGTTTGGTGAGTGAAGGTCGCAAGGTGGGTTTGGTTATTAATTGTGGAAAAACTGAAATAATCAATATGAATATGGAAAATGCGCAGGAATGTGTAATTGGAGGTATGGTTGTAAAGCAAGTTGATAGGTTTAAATATTTAGGTACTTATTTAGCCAAGGATGGTTCTTTGAACTTTGAATTCGAGGAAAGGTTAAAGAAGGCTAATCAGGCAATGGGAATGCTTAAAAATATTTGGAGTAATAACAATTTTTCTGTGCATACAAAAATCAAACTTTATAAGGTAATGGTTAGGAGTATCTTAATTTATGGACACGAGTCTTGGTACAGCACAGTGACTATGGAAAATAAATTCTTGGTGTTTGAAAACAAAGCACTTAGAAGAATATTAGGAGTTAAGTGGTGGGAAAGGATAGCAAATAGTAGAATTAGAGAAATAACGGGAGTGCAGCCGGTCGATGAATATGTTAGGTTCTCACGATGGAAGTGGCTAGGACATGTGTATAGGAGACAGGGAATAGTACGAGGTACACCAGGGTGGGTGGCACTTGGTAGGAGAGGTAGAGGAAGGCCAAAAGAGACGTGGGTGAGGACAATGAGACGGGAAGCTGGAGATGAGTGTTGGGAGATCTTGAGGAGTTAGCACAAGATAGGATGTGGTGGTGTGAGTTCATCAGGCCCTATGCATCCCCGAGGGTGCCACAGGAAATGATTGATTGATTGATTGATTGATGCCATCATAAACTCTTTGTGTAAGGTCTGTAAGAAGACTTTGTGGAGTGTAGAGGCCTAAAACTTTGTTGTGATGGTGCTACGGGGATGTGAGGTGTTACCACTTGTAATACTAGCTATTCAGTGAAGGAGACGAGTGAAGGAAAAGGTCTGACAGTTAATGTGGATAAAACGGAAGTGATGGTAGTTAGCATGAAGGCACAAGTCCACAGGTGCAGTGTAAGAGTGAATGATAAGATGATTATGCAGGTGAGAAGATTTTGCTACTTGGGAAGCTACATTACGGAAGATGGTAGATGTAACGAAGAAACTAAAAGAAGAATATTCAAAGCGAAGAAATCATTTCAGAAGATGAGAAAAGTACTAAGTAACAGACATATACTAAGTAACAGACACCTTTCAATACGAACGAGAAAAAGAGCCGTTAAAACTTATGTCTGGTCTGTGTTGTTATATGGATGTGAAGCTTGGACTATTAGTAAAAAGATGGAGATAAAATTGGAATCTTTTGAAATGTGGTGCTGGCGACGGCTTTTGAAAATTTCTTGGACAGAGAGAATATCAACTGAAGAAGTGCTAAGGAGAATGGATACTAGAAGAGAATTACTGGCACACGTGAGAGGAAGACAGATGAGAAATTTAGACCAATTTATGAGAAGAGGAAAGATAGAGAACCTGAGTTTAACGGGAAGAGTCCCAGGTAGTAGAGCAAGAGGCAGGCAAAGAAAGAAGTATATGGATGGAATAGTAAGAACAGCGAGGGGACGATACACGGCTGGACAACTGCTGCAAATGACAGAAGATGGAGAGGTGTGGCATTCCATGGTCGCCAACGCCTGCAGGGGCACGGAACTCCGGTAAGTTATTCAGTGATTTTGGATGGGGTGCAGAGGACTGTGATGAGGAGGTGTGAGGAAGGCAACGTGGGATCTTTGTTGGGTTTGGGGATAGTGATGATAGAACCATGTTTCCAGATGTTGGGTATTATGTTGTGTGAGTAGCTGTAGTCTGAGATGTTTGTGAGTGCTTGTATGACTTATGGTCCAAGATGTTTAAGAAGTATGTTGCTTATGTTGTCTGAGTCAGAGGCAGATGAGTACTTAAGGTTGCTAATGATGTGCTTCGTCTGGTTGTAAGTGAAGGGTGCAAAGTCTGGGTCTGTGGGAAACTGTCTCTTGCGTCGAATGACCAGTCGGTCGTCGCAATGAGGGAGTCAAGGGTTCGAACCCCTACTGTGGCATATATATAAAGTCAGTGCTATTGTATGTCCCATAATAAGTGGCGTAATGTCTGTTCCAGCAGTGGCGCATAAATGTGGCCATTACAACACTCGACTTTCACATACATCGCTTCCTACAATAATTTCCCCATTTGAAGTATGCCAGCATGGACAAGAGTAAAATTCTGGTATATCGGATGGTCCACCGCAAGACCAAATCTTTTCCTCAGAGGGAGAGGGATAGCAACGATTTCCTTTCCTCGGTTCTGCCCAAATACAAATCGGGAAGGGTGTCTACTCTATATAATGTGGTAAGTGTTTGTGACAACTGAAGAATTGTGTTTAGTAATGCTTTATTGTGCAAGATTTTGTATAATTGATAGGTACGAACTAATAAACATAAGTTATTACACGAAAGGGAGTACAACCAGCACCCACTATGAATGTCCAGCACGATGGATATTACACCCAGTCTCAGTACACATGCAGGTCTTAAGCCAAACACGCTGCCACTGAGCAACAGAGGCTCCGTGTATAAATGTGCAAGTAGTATAAGCGGACAAAGAAAGGAAAGCTGGTGTGAGAGAAGTACCCGATAATGAGAGTAGGAGAGTGTGAAGGAGAGTGTGGTGTAACGGCCCATTCCAAAATGTAAGGTAATTTAAGATGAAAGAGAATGAGAGAGAGACACACACTGTGTCTTGTTGTTGTTGTGTGACCAGTGTCTCTGGCAAAACAGACCCATTAACAGTAGGCAAGCAACCGCCCCTGCAAGGCCCTCCTGAACAATGTACCAATGTTCGCCTGCGGCAAACAGCGCCTGCTACAGCGAGGTGCGGGGAAGAGTGTGAAAGTTCGATTCCCGGGTAGGCGCCGCATTTGCGTTTCTTTACCCTGTTATCAGAGGCACCATAAAATGCTCCATATCGTCCTGTATTTGGTTATATGGTTACCACCCAGCGCCATATGTGGTTTCCTGGGTTACAGGACGCCATTAGACTTGCCACTCAGTGTAGAGGCACTATATTCAGTGAGTAGATGATGGTCGCCACCACCTACCACCTAGAGACTGCATGTAAAATTGTCCTGTGAAAGAATGTGAATAACTGAACTGGATAGAATGACAATATGTAAGACAGTGAGATAGAACTTTGAGAGTGAGCTGAATTGATACAAAAGAAGAAGAAGAAGAAGGGGAGTGACAAAAGTGTGCAAGCATCAGCGGTGTGAGAAAAAAAAAAAAGTTAATGCAAAAGAATATGAATTTTAAAGAGGAGGGATGGACGAAAGTGAGCGACAGGAAATGAGAGAGGAAAACTGTGATATAATGGCCCACTACATAATGCAGTGCCTCTGGTGCGGTAGGAATGAGAGAGAGAGAGAGAGAGAGAGAGAGAGAGAGAGTATAGGTATATACGAAGCCAAATGTATATGAAAACAGCAAAGATATAATGACTGAAGGAAAGGGGAAAAGGATACTGCCAGACAGCTAGGTGGTATAAACGAAGGAGAGAATACATTATACTCGTACACTGCCTGCCCTGAAATGTTTATAACTGTCTAGCCAACGAGAGAGAGAGAGAGAGAGAGAGAGAGAGAGAGAGAGAGAGAGAGAGAGAGAGAGAGAGAGAGAGAGAGAGAGAGAGAGAGAGAGAGAGGGTTAAAGCACAAATATGCGCACTACTATACACAGCTCATAAGATCCTTGGAAGGCAATCCACTGCAAAGCTTTCGCTGTGAATTACCAACCATGTATTGTACCTGTGCTCATTTTGTTTGAGCTACCCTTAGACGATTTTGCACAGCTTCACTGTCCTCGCTAAGCAAAGTCTGTTGCAATCATTGCTGTGACTCGGATTTAAAAATTTTGTATTGTTCCATCTAACAATGTAACATCAGAGTGTTTCTTTCGTTTGTAAGAAACTGAGCACTAACTATATGGGTAACGCGTTTACATTCCTATGAATAACTCCCAACTGTATATAATCCGTTGGCCTTGATTGGCATAGAACAATAGAGTTATTCCGACCATTAGAGTGTTAATGGTGGCAATATAAACAGTCTCCTATGGCTCAGTCTTAGCTGAATATAACCATCTGTTGTTAGCTGGAGTGGCTCAGATCATAGAAGATTTAAGACGCAGACTTACCTCAATAATCACAATTTTAGTAATAAAAGACTCATCTTAAATGTCTGGACCAACTTGCTTAGCCCCGGGCTCCTACGCTCCTCATGGGGCGACATAGGATTGGACGATGGATGGATGGATGAAAGACTTTATGTAGGATGATCTTTCCCCCACTCTCCATTTTGTCCAATCTGAGTTATTTAAGAGGAGCCTGTGGAGTCACATGGAGAGATAGGCTGACGAATGAGGATTTAAAGGAACGTTGTGGTGTTGATGTGGATGTGATAGGGAGCGTTATGAGGAACACACTGAGGTGGTTTGGCCATGTGGAGAGGATGGAGGGTGAAAGACTGACGAAGAGAGTGTATGTGAGTGAGGTGGAGGGGGGAAGAGGGAGGGGGAGGCCGAGGATGAGATGGAGGGATGGGGTGGAGAAGTATATGAGAGAGGGGTGTGTGAGTTGGGAGCAGGGCAGTGAAATGGCGGGGGACAGGGCGACTTGGAGGCGATTTGTTTGTGGCCACCCCAAACGGGATTGAGGCGTCTGGCAATAGATAGATAGATTATTATTATTATTTTTTAATTTGAACAGTTTGACCCTGGGCATAAGTTTGATAGCCCCATTCCCTGAGGACTAACAGTTTTCCTTCGTCCCACATACCCACACATGTCACATTTGCCACTACGAGGTGCTTTAATGACATATAGATGGATCCTGTTGAAAATTAGTAAGGTAACATTTGATTAATTTCAAAACATCAAACTCTTTCCTAACCAAACCTGGGATCGAACTTGCGTTCTTTCGGATAGAGTCTAAAATACCTGATGAAAATTTTATAGGAAAAGTAGAAGTACGAATATGAATGGAATCAAGGATCTCATACCTACCAAAGGAATTGTATGAAGAGAACATTGTTTTGTAACTCTATGTACTGTTTTTCACATTATTCACTAACATTTACTCTTTTCCATTTACAAGGAACCGAGACTGAAGGCCAAGTCAGTGTTGCATAATCCTGTTTCCTCGATGACGCCTTATTGTTTCTGTGGTACCTAAAAACGATTAACTTAGCTTAGAAAGGTCCATTAACAGTGCTGAATTACGCCTAATCCGACCACCCCATTTAGCCGAGTCTCTGAAGGTGGGAATAATAAGCTAAACAAAGACGCCATCGGAATGCAATGGAAATGTGAATTATAGAAAGTAATCAGTATCAACACCATACTTTCAGCTGCAAGGGATATTATGCTGTTAATTGACCATTTGTATTATTGCACAGCCCAGGAATCCAGCATGTAGTAGTTTAAATTGGCTCTGGTAGAATATGGACTTTCAATTATTTATCTCAGATGCATTTCCTTTTACTGACGAGAGTAGGCTATTGATTTGATAAATTACGCTGTCTATCTATAATTAATAAATGGACCCTTGGAGCAACTCTTTCTTGCACCGTATTGGTGGTGATGCAAGTAATGTAAGGAACTCACATTGTCAACACATCAGCCTCTTCTCTAGTGCAGGGAGGATGAGTTTAAAGCCCCTTGTCCCTTTGCATTTACATTTTTCGACACTCAGGGAACACGTGGGTAGTGTTTTATAATTCATCATCTGCCAGAATGAAAAAAAATACTATAGAGAAAATACATCAAAGAAGAAAGTAAGAATCCCTCCCGCCCTGCCAGCCAAGCATTAAGTACACGCCAGGGTAGACTGACTTAATGATGTCTTTCTCGTTATTTCTCATCGTTGGTGCCGTGACGAGGGAGGGAGAGGGACAGAGTGGGTTGAGGGAGGAGGGAGGTAGAGGGAGGTAGGAAGGAAGGAGAAGTAGGGGGAAGGGGACAGATAAGTTAAAAGGAAGGGGAGGGGAGGGTAAGAGAAGGGAACAAGGAGCGTAGGAAAGAGGTAAGGAATAAGGATGAGAGAGAGAGAGAGAGAGAGAGAGAGAGAGAGAGAGAGAGAGAGCAGAGCTGACGAAAGAGAAGGTAAGGGGAGAAAAGAGGATGGCAAAGGAAAAGAAGGGTGGAGGGAGAGTAGAGACGTGGGATGGGAGATTAACGAGAGGAAGGCGAGGGTAGGAAAAGAAACTGGGGAGTGATGGGAAGGCAAGAGGCACGGGCTAAATGTTAAGAGGAGAGTGGAGAGGTAAGGAATGGGAGGGGGAAGGAAGTACAGTGGAACGAAGGGGATGGGGTGAAATGGGAAGGAGGAAGATAAAAGATAAAAATAAGAAAGAGGGGGAGGGTAAGAAATGCAAGGGAGAAGGAAGTGGATGGATAAAGGGAGGGAAGAGGTAAAGGATCAGAGATAATTGGAAGGACAGCGGGTAAGGGAAGGGATATAGAAGGATAGGAGGGTAAATGAGAGAAAGGCAAAATGATAATACAGGAGAGAGAGAGAGAGAGAGATTTGCGGAATGGAAGGAGAAGGATATGATAATATAGAGGAATGGGGAGGGGGGAGGAGAGAGAAAGGAATGAAGAAGGGGAGAAATTGGGAGGGAAGTGAAAGGAAGAGGGAAAGATAGGGCATCGACAGAAGCGTGAAAACGAAAACACTCATCCTGCCTATCACAGCCTCTGGCAATGTACCCAGCAGGAAAAGGGTACAAAAAAGTTAAAGAAAATTGTATAAAACAAACATGGATCTTTTAAAGAAAATACAGTAGTGTGATTACTGCACACTAAACAGTTTCATATTTAAGTAAACAAAGAAAGCTCACACTCAATGAATGTTCTCGCACTCAGTCATTCATTTTAGAATAAGCTGCTTGCCTGTAAATCTGGAAATAAACAACATATTTTAACATGTTCGGGCTTAAAACGTCGAAATATTTTTCTAATCGATTTTTAAAGAAACTGATAAGCCAAACTTTTGCACCAGTGATTTTTGCAGGCAGTTTATTCCAGTGTTCCATCACCCCAGAGGAAAGAAGAAAGGGATGATAGAACTGAGGTGCGTGAGGATGGAATGAATGGGAATGGCGGAGTGGGAAGAATGTGGATTTTTTTTTTTTTTTTTTTGATGGGAGGAAGAGAAGTAAAGAAAGGTCAACGTGTGAGAAAAAAGGAGAGAGAGAGAGAGAGAGAGAGAGAGAGAGAGAGAGAGAGAGAGAGAGAACAGGGGGAAGTGTCTAAAATATCTGAAGAAAATTCAGTAAGAAAATCGAAAAGTAATAATGAATTGCTATAATTTCATAGCAAAGGTGGATGAAACCTAAGGATCATTCAGTTCAGTCCATTAACGCACTCTAAATTCCACTCTTGGTACGTGCAGACGATTACACTGAGTTTAAGCGATATATCTTGAACTCTGGGTCTTGAAATATCTTTCACTGCCTCTTCAGTACAAAAGGTCTGAACACGATGACTAACACCATGTGAAGGTATGGCCAATAATCGACTGTCTTACCTGGTCAGAGACTGAAACATTTTTAGGCCCTGTTTTCCATATTATACACCGCTCATTTTCTTTCCTTTTCTCATCCAGTAGTTATGGTAAGAGAAAAGTTTGGAAACCGACGCCGTATAATGGATAGGGCTTACCATGATCTAAGTAGTGGAGGTCAGCCAGACAGCGGGGAATCCCCGACTGCATGACGTCACACACTCCCCACTGCCTTCGCAATCCTTGCTCTCAAGGGTGGCTGGCTGGTGTCGGCCTGGACGCGCTATCTGAGATTCGACCACACTGCTTCATTCATAGCTTCATCACTCCTACAGTATATTTTATGTCTTTATAACCATTTACCATAACCATAGTCAGTACGTCAATAAATCACATTACCGTCCGCCTGTAACATTCCACAGCAGGACTTAATTTAGCTTCTGTCTATCTATATATATATTTTTTTATATTTAATCGCACCTTCCCACCAAGGTGGGTAACGATACGACTAAGGAAAAGAAAATAACAAAATAACAAAAACCTCCACACACAAATACACATTCGATCACATTCACGCTCCTCTCTCTCTCTATCTATCTATATATGACGCGAGCAACGTTTATGATGGCTCTTAGACGGATAAATGAAGAGATCAATGTAATTTCCATCATTTATTAGTGTGAAAAAACACAACTACTATTATTGGTGTATATAATATTCTCTCTCTCTCTCTCTCTCTCTCTCTCTCTCTCTCTCTCAGGGCTTTTTGCTGTGGTGTCTAGATCATGGTGTCCCCTTTTATTCATTCATTCATTCATGCACGGAATGGGACAAGCTGAACCCGCTCGCCAGAGGGCTGATGTGACGTCACGCGGGCTCACGCAGCGTGCTGTCTGGCTGACCTCCCCAACTTAGATCATGGGGCTTATCAAGATCAAGAGAATTACTCCCCATGCGCAAATGATGACGTCAGTGAGAGAGAGGGGAAAAAAAAAAACGGAGAATAAGAGAGAAATAGAGAGAAAATTGAATTGCGTGAGATTTTATGGAACACTGAAATATTTATTTATTTATTTATTTATTTATTTTTTAAGACTAGGTTCATGGAGAAAATGGAGTGTTTAACCTCCATGCACTTTACCCAATATAAAAAGAATGCGGACTGAAAAGTTTTTGCCATCAATTGCACAAATGTTTCTAAATCTATGATTGCATTAGTAGTCCTGTGTCACAGATTTTTGTTTTATACAATTCTGCTTTTGAACAAAACATGTTGCAGCAAATCTTTATCCATATACATACGTAAAAAGTGTTCCAACCTTCTCACACTGTCATTCCTGAACTCCTCCATACACACCATCCAATCCCGACATCTCTCCAGTAGCCTCACTGCTCCCCTATTCAACAGTTCCCCTGCCTACTCCCTGCTTACACCCCCGCAGCACTTAGCCACTGCCAGCCTGTCTCCCCCCCCCCCCGCCTATTCATTGAGAATCTGCTTCAGTCCCTTTATCCTTGCATATCTCTGCCTTTGTAGTACAGTAATAGTATCTAACTGGAATGTAAGATATTAGTAGATATTCTTCAACATAGTCCACTAATTACTGCATATTCAGCTTGCAGTAATGTTGTTCATTCCTACATGTAGAGCACAGGAAAGATTTCATTGTGTATTTTCTTTCACTAGTTTGTTAATCTTATTTTTTGCTTTCTCTGATGAATCTGTAATGTTTCTGTTTAAAATTCTTATGTAATGTTTAAATATGTTTTATTCATATAATATGTTATATAATATGTGTGTGTGTGTGTGTGTGTGTGTGTGTGTGTGTGTGTGTGTGTGTGTGTGTGTGTGTGAGAGAGAGAGAGAGAGAGAGAGAGAGAGAGAGAGAGAGAGAGAGAGAGTAACCCATCAAATTCAGGAAAACGGAGCACACGAGAACTGTCTCCACTGGTAGTCAGGAAAGGCCTTTGTTGTTGTTGTTGTTAGATTTACCTCCCTTGGGAGGACCGGGCCAAATAAGGGCCCGTCAGAGTAGATCTGAATAATTAATGGGGCTCAAGGAGAGCTGCTGGTAGGGTGGAGAGCCCTGGCAGGGTCATTTCAAACAAAAGCAGACTGAACCAATACAGGTGACATTCCTGCGCATCACAGAAAAATGGTGGTACGAGGCTGAGGAGACCTGGTAATTTTCTTAATCTTGGGGCTTACAATAGTGTACTTCCCATTCAGTCTAAAAATGTATGATCTTTTCCTTGTTACTCTTGGACTGTGCGTCAGGCTTTCATAGAACTCCATAACAATGATCAGTTAATAATGGTTTTATTTGACTTCCTCGATTCATAAAGTTTATTCCTAAGCTGAATGAGATACTGGAATAGTAAAAATACCACACAGAGTACGTCATAATACTGAAGGCGTTTAATTCTAGTCATACTGGAGGTGGTGGTGAAACATAAATCTACAGTATAGACGCTCCCAATATCCTGTATGAAATGTCTGTTCCTTCCACTTATGAAGTGGATGGAGATTTATTGCTCCCCCCAATATCCTGTAAGAAATGTCTGTTCCTTCCACTTATGAAGTGGATGGAGATTATTGCTCCCCCCTCCCTTTTTATGCAGGAGAAGAAACAACCTCAGGCTAGAAGTCCAAAGTAGCTTGTTTCCTCCAAGAAAAATAAAAGGAAATGGAAAAAATTCAACATCAGTCCATTTCGAGGTGCCCGAACACATTGCATATAAAAGACTGAAGGTCACAGACAGTGGAAAATATAGACTGAAGAAGATAGTTCCAGAGCTGACGTGTTGCATACATGATGAACTGGGAATATCGGTTAAAATCTGCATTAGAGTGTTTAACAACAAAACGGGTGGGAAAACACCACGAGACAGGTGCTATGCACCAGAGGTAATGCAGGAGGAAACAAGCATACAGTTCAGAAGAACAGTAACCATTGAAGTAGCGATATTAAGAAGATAAAGATGTAACAGTGTAGCGAAGAGAAAGATATTGAAAGGAGTCATTAAGAGGAGGAAAGCTGATAAAATGAAACGCCGTCGACTCCTTCCTGTTTGGAGGAGCTGCATGTGGGGAGCCCCTCACACATGAGAGTTACACTCCACACAGGGACGAATAAACCCCTGTATAAAGGCAACAGCAATGAGGAGATAAAGAACGCACGGGGTTGATCTAGTACTTCTAATTATTTGGAAGCCGATTTTGCAAGAGAGGTAATATGATCTTTATATGATAAGTTCCTAGAGAATGAAGCCCCAAGAATATTAAGAAATGATGCAGGACTGAGTTAGCTAGTGTTAAATATTAAGGGATACTCCTGCGGGCGATTCTGGCGGGGCAAAAGATATAGGAACTGAGTTCTTGATGAATTAAAAACAACTTCGTTACTTTGATGATGATACGAGATATGAGACAAGTCCGAAATATGGTGTGCCACAGTGTTTCCTGAAGTAACTGCTATGATGGACGTTGTGAGAAGCAGACGGAAAGCTGAAGGGTGAAGTTATCAGCGTATGAGTGAACAGAATTAAATGTGCAGCTCAGAAAGTCATTGGTGAATGATAGGAAAAGAGTTAGTGGCAGGACAGAGGAACACTGCAGAGCATCTGAAAGTTTAAGGAGAACAACAGGGCCGCTTACAACAGCAGAGATTGAACGACCAGAAAGGAAGTTTAACTTGAGAGCACATATTGAAGGATAAAATCCGTAACATTATAGTCTGGAAATTAAAGATTCATACCAGACTGTCTATGACCTTTTAGATGTCCAGTGCAATGGCAAACCTTTCGTCAAAGTCCCAGAAGGAGGTTGACCTGGGATCTGAGAAGGTGGTGATACTGTGAGTGGACCCTCCCCTATCCATATGTACCAAATGAAATCTTTGGCATGCTTCTACTTTTTGACAGTGTTAAACCTAATGTAAAGAAGCTACTAAATTAATCATCTGGTATATTGTGAGCGTTGGACCTAGTGTAAGTAACTGATTAAATTCATCATTATTGTCTCTAATACGAAGTTTTCATCCCCCGTTCACTAATACCTCTCTCTCTCTCTCTCTCTCTCTCTCTCTCTCTCTCTCTCTCTCTCTTCAGGGAAAAGGAATAAAACTGAATGGAAAATACATCAGTTTAGACATTTTACCTCCCACCTACCAGCCAGACGCCGGGTACTCTCCGGCCTGGCCCGACTTAATGATGTCTTTCATTAGTCCACATCTTTAGCGCCGGGATGTGGGGGGGGAGGGGGTGATGGGGGGAAGGGGTGATGGGGGGAGGAGGGAAGACAAGGTGTAATGAGAGGATATTAAGAGAGGGTGAGGGAGGACGGACGAGAGAGAGAGAGAGAGAGAGAGAGAGAGAGAGGGAGAGAGAGAGAGAGAGAGGGTAAGGAAGGAAGGATGGAGAGAGAGGGGGAGGTTCAAGTGGAGGGAGGAAAATGTATGAAGAAAGGGAAAGATGTGGATGAATGGGGGAGGTTAGAGGTTAAAGCTAAAGTATAAAAGGAAAGGAAAGGAAATATAGAAGAGTAGGAAGAGCGTAAGGACGGGTGAGGATGGGATGGGGGAGAGGAGAAGAAAGGGCGAGGAAGGAAGAGTTATGGTATGTTAGGGAGAGCGAAAGGAAGAAGAAAATAAAGAGGGGAGAAGGAGAAGGATGGGATAGAGAGAGAAGAAAAAAAAGGAGGAAAACAGAAGGTGGGAGGAGGTAAAGGTTGAGAGGAGAAGGGAAGGCAAGAGCGAGAGGAGGGAAGATGCAAGTGTGAGGAGTGAATAATTATGAAGGGGAGGGGTATGGATGGGGACAAGCGAGAAAGGAAGAGGTAATGGTGTGGGGAGGAAGAAGGCAGAGAGAAGGGAAAAGAAGGAGATTGAGGGGATGAGAAAGTTAAGGTCGAGAGATATGGAGAACGGAAGGAATAATTGATGGGGGTGGGGGGAGAAGAATCGATAGAAAATAGAAAGAGGTGGGTAAGAGAAAAGATAAACATAGTGTTTGGAAAAAAGAGAGGAGAGAGAGGGATGGAAGGAGAAAGAGAAGACCTAACAAGAGACGGAAAACAATGAGATGAATAAGATAAGGTAGGAGTGAAAGAAAGTGGTTAAAAATGAAACAAAGAAATTATGTAGACGGAAGGACGAGAAACAAGGTAACAGGCGGGATAGCGTGTATGAGAGAATGGAGTGTGGACGGAAGGTAAGGGTGCCTGGAAAGAAAGACAGAGGGGTGTGACGGGTAAAAAGTCGGATGAAATAACGAGTAATCCTCCATGCACTTATAATAACACACAAAATCTCACATCTACATTACCCCATTCCATAAAACATAGCGTCATTCCACAACACACACCTCGAAGTCCCCACCCACACCTTACCCATACAGTTTCCTCTTGGCCCAAGCACTTTACCGGAACCCGACACTTCAGTCCCCTATAACACTGTTCACCTACAACACCCGAAGATGTCCTGATCTTCGTTTTTTTTATTTTTTTTTATTTATTTTTTTTTAATATTTGCTACTGCCGTGCTATTTCCCTTAACGTAGTACTTTTGCCTCCAGTGTCAGTATAGCACGGCCGGATGGATAACGTCGAAGAAATATAGAAATGTTCACTAATCGATTGAAACCTATCAAACGAAAAAATGTACGGAGAACGATCTGAAGAAATAATCACATAAATAAACCAGTCTGACTGTCGAATAATACTGAAGAATTCACTGGTCGAAAGAGAAGTGAATATAAACAATATAAACATACAGGAAATCACGATGACGGTGCCGAATATTTTACACCACAAAGTCAATGTACCCAAATTATTCGGAAAACTAAACGAGACTATGATGCGAAAATTTACCGTAAAGCAAAATCAAACCCTAAATTATTTTTTCGTTCAGTAGGGAGTAAGGAAAATGTAAAGGGTAGCACTAACCCTCTATATAAGCTCAGAAGGCGATCTCGTCCTTGATAACCAAGCAGTAGCGGGATTACTGAACGGCTCATTTCACAGTATTTTCACACATGAAAATAGTGTAGGTATCCCCATCCCTCAATCGGTTTTCTCATAACCAGAAGAGGATTAATAATCAATCAACGAAATAGCATAGATCGAAGTGTTAAGTTAAATTCAGAAAATTTACCCCAAAAAATCAACAAGCCAAGATTGGATATCTCCTTACATACCGGGTCAGTGTTAGAGACAGTTGGCATTTCCTGAAACTAAAATATTTAATAAATCACTTACTGACTGTAGACTATCAGGTCAATGGATGCTCGCTTGTATGTCACCGATATTCAAATATGGGGATAAAAAAAGAGCCACATATTAATGCCCAACAAACCTAACGTCATTAGGCTACTAAGCATATATATATATATATATATATATATATATATATATATATATATATATATATATATATATATATATATATATATATATTAGAGATAAAGTTACCGTGTTCCATACTAAACATACTTTTATAGCAGATAACCAGTACGGGTTTCGTAATAACAGAACATCTCTTAAATTTGCTTGAAACTTTGACAAACATATACGAATATTAGGGCGCAAAAGTACCGTTGGATATAATCTACCTTGATTTTCAGAAGGCGTTTGATAAGGTCCCCCATCTAATACTACTAGAAAAACTAAAATCTCATAACCTCTCTAACAAAATAGGTTCATGGAATAGTTAACGAATCGCAATAGCGTGTAGTGAGAAATGGCGAATCGCCAGAATGGCTGGAAGTAAACAAGAGGAGTTCTTCTAGGGTTAGTTCTAGGATAAGTTCTTTTCACTATTTATATCAGTGATCTATAAAATGGACTCACTACTAAGGTAGCGAAATATGTAGATGACACGAAAACTGGAGGCGACGTAATTACAAAAGCAGGTTGTGAATCTATACAAAACAACCTGGATAAATTGATAAATTGGAGCGAAAAATGGCAGATGAAATGTAATGAGGATAAATGTAAGGTAATGAGCTTTGGCAATAAAAACATTAAATACGAGTAGCACATGTTTAATACCCCAATGACGAAAGTAAAGGACGAGAAGGATGAAGGTGTTACCAATATTATCAGTTTTTACCTCAAAAACTCATAACAGTGTATAGCAACCATACCAGGGCAAACAAAATACTCGGCTTTATTGCAAGAAACTTTGTTCATAAAACGCTTGATGTAATTAATAAGCTTTATACATCGTAAGTTATACCAAATCTAGAATACTGTGCGCGGCAGTGGTCCCCGAATTTTATTATGAACGAAGACAGGCTTGAGAGAGTGCTACGCAGAGCCACAAAAATGATCACTTCGCAAAATAAGTAGCGATGATTTAAAGGAGATCTAATTCGAGTATTAAATATCCTTATCAAATCTATGTTAGATATGACAATTTGTGCTAAATACATAAAGATACTGCAACTAGAAATAATGGACTGAAGCTTAAAAGCAAGATATGCAACGCTCATTTAAGGCAAAACTATTTTAATGTTCGCGTAATGGAAAAACGGAATAGGCTACCAGCAACAGTAGTCAGCGCAAAAACTACGATAACGTTTAAAAATCGGCTTGATAAATATCTTGAGTCTATAAGCTGTAAGTAACTTAGCGTTGTTTATTTCCAGGTTGAAGTGATGCTGACGACTGGGAGACTAATGTTGAGAACATTCGGCGATTGCGTTTGCCTTTCTGTTGGAGATCTATAGAAGAGATAACATAGTTATAGTTCTTTCTCATCTGCCTCTACAAAAAAATTCCATGTTTGTTTCTGTCTAATAAGCGTGGTGTTCTTTCTTTCTTTTTCATGACGGTTTAACTGGAGAGTGTGATGGGTGTGGGAGAACTTTTTTTTTTTTTTTTTTTTTACACGTTCGTTTGATCTTAGTAGAATTAACCTTGATTTCCAGCAGATAACTTCGTCATAGGCCAAAGGCCTTCTTTATCTGTAACTCCTACAGTATGTACTCCGGTGTACTCTCGTCATATATCCCACGACAGGTTAAAATCATTCTTTTCTCACACCTAATCTACCTGATTCTCTTTGTTCGCGTACACTTATCACAGTTATGCCAAATATTTTGTCATTTCTCTCTGAACACTCCCTCTCGCGTTGTTTTCCATTTCTCTCTCTCTCTCTCTCTCTCTCTGCTACATACACTGCGTCCTTATTCCGTGCCTAATGCTTTTAACCCTATATGAATAGGGATCACTCCCAATACAGCGTAAGATACCGGTATGCGTAAGTAACGGTGATGTAATTATGCTTAGGAAAGACTTTAGGGAATATAATGGTTAGGTATAGTCTTTAATAACTCCTTCACTATGACAGATTATTTTTATTTTGTGATGTAGGTGTCCAGAGGTAACCATCTTTGAATAAAAAAGTCGTCCCGAGCTGAAAGACTAACAATCAAAACTTAATTCCCGCCATTAGTATCCAAAAGACGATTATTATATCCAAGGCAACCTACCTCCTTTATATCCCTTGTATCACTGGGTTACTGGAACGTGTAAATACCGAGGCTATAAAACAGAAACACATTATGAGCAAGGATATTAAATTATACTGTACGTGATATACTGCAAAGTGAAGGAGGGAGAGAGAGAGAGAGAGAGAGAGAGAGAGAGAGAGAGAGAGAGAGAGAGAATAGGGAGGTGAAGATACTAAGAATCACTAAAAAAGGAAAGATTATTCGATGGTAGTGACGGCTGTAAAAATGACGACTATGATGATGGCAGTAACAACTAAAAAAGTTATGAGACTATTACGATGAGGATGGTGATCATGGTGGAAATAACAACTAGGAAGATAAGGGTGGTGTGATAACAAGAAGATGAGGGGGATGGGAAAAATAAGGAGGAATAGCAAATAGCAGTAGAGAAGATAGAAGAGAAGGCGTATATAAGGAAGTAAAGAAAAAAAGAACAAACATAGTAATGAAACAAAATAATAAACGAAGGAGAAGGAACACTGGATAAAAATACGCGAACGATACTGAGGAAAAAGAGAAATGTCAGAGAGAGAGAGAAGGGAGGAAAACAAAAATGAAAGCAGAGCACGAGGAAATGAAAAAGTTAATCCAATGAGAGAGAGAGGGGGGGGGGGATAGGAAACGAAGGCAAGAGCAAACAAGTAAAAGTGGAGAGAAAAAGTAATAAACAACTGTGTGTGTGTGTGTGTGTGTGTGTGTGTGTGTGTGTGAGAGAGAGAGAGAGAGAGAGGGTAAGGAATTCGAGGATAGGATAACTAACTGCATCTCATTCCTTTGTCGTCTCCGCTTCCTTCCCCGTCCACTGATCTTTCCTTACAACCTCAGTATCGTTCTCTCCTATGTCTACCTTATCGTAATTGCGTTTCCTCCCTATGGCACTTCTTTGATTTCGCACCTCTCTTTATCTCTCTCTTCATCCTCTTCTCTAATTTGTTTATCCTGTTTCGCTTTATTCACCCGTGCTGCTCTTTTTTTTTTTTTTTTTTTTTTTAATGGTTCACTCTTGCCCTGCTCACTTTATTATACTTCTCTCATTTTAACTTCTTTGGCGACTAAAAGGGTTGGCGGAGGGTTAGTGCCCCTCCCCGGAAAACAACTAACTAAAAAGACGAACGAGAAGCCTCGGACAAGGACTGACCAAAAGATGACGACCAAGGACCGGACAAAGGACATGGTAATTGCAACATGGAATGTAAGATGTGCGAATGATGAGGTGAAAGAGAAAGATTGTCCATGTGCTTGAGGGTGCAAAAGTTGATGTATGTGGAGTAACTGAAACTAAATGAAGAGGTGAGAGTGTGAGAGAATGGGAGTATGGATGGGGTGTATGTGCAGGAGTAGGTGAGTATGAGAGGGCAAAGGAAGGAGTGTATAGTTGTGAGTAAAAGATGGAAGAAGAACATAAGAGAGTATGGATCAGTTGGGTCAAGGATTGTGTGGGTAAGATTGAAAGTTGGAATACAAATGTGGGCAATTGTGTACGTGTATGCACCAACGCAAGATCGTCCAAGCAGAGTGAGAGAAGAGTTCCGGACAAATGTGGAAGTGTGCATGGAAAAGTTTGGAAGGAATGAAAGAGTGTTTTTGATCAGTGATATGAATGGTAAAGTAAGGAATGTGAAGGTGGATGGAGTAGTTGGTGAGTGGGGTGTGCCTGCTGAGATAGATGAGAATGGCAGTGCGTTAGTGGACATTTGTGCTGGGAGGGGGTTGGTGATAGCCAATACCCTCTTCAGGAATAAAATGATCCACATGTATACATGGCGAGTGATGAGAAGGGTGGGTGGTGAACCGAATGAAAGGAAGGCAATGATTGATTATGTGTGTGTGGATGAAAGGATGCAAAGATGTGTCATGGAGGCAAGAGCTTATAGAGGTTGGGGGAGTGGACTTTCTGACCACTACTTGGTGGTGGCCAGAATCAAGATCCAAATAAGATGGAGAAATAGAAGAAGGGAAGGACAGTAAGAAGGAGTATTTGCAAGGAGAGTGGAAAGGTTACAAGAGGATGAGAAAATAGGCAGAATATAAGAGAGAAGTGGAGGAACGATCGGTCAAATATGAACTGGAGCAGATGGGGGACGTGGAAGGTGTGTGCAGGATATTCACAGAAGAAATATGTGCAGCATGTGATGTGGTGTGTCGGATGAAGAGAAGACGGAGGGGGGTGCAAGGAACAGAGTGGTGGAATGAAGAGGTGAGAAAGGCTGTGGCACAAAAGAAGAAAGCATACAATGAATGGATGAGAAATAGGGGCGTGGAAGAAGTTGAGAGGCGGAAGAGAGAGTTATATGTAGAAAGAGAGAGGTGAAAAGATTAGTAAGAGTGAGTAAGAAGAGAGTGGTTGAGGAATTTGGAAGGAATTTGAGTGTAAAGTGAAGGGACCGTAAGAAAATGTTCTGGAAAGAGGTGAAGAGAGTAAGACAGGGCGGAAGTGAAGTTAGCAGGGGAGTGAAAGATAAAAATGGTAGATTACTAGTGGAGACGGGAGAAAAAGTGAGCAGATGGAGTGAACACTTTAAGGAATTATTGAACATAGAGGATGGAAGTAATGCGAGTATAAGTGGCTGGGGAATGGCTGAGAGAAGGAAGGAGGCGAGAAGACAGGAAGAAATCAGTAGGATAGAAGTTGTGGAAGCAATGAAGAAAGTTAAATTCGGGAAAGCCCCAGGAATTGATGGAGTGTGTGATGAAATGCTGAAGCATGGGGGAGAGATAGTAGTAGAATGGATGTGGAAGATGTGCAGATTGGCCTGGGAGGAAGGTAGAGTCCCGTAGGATTGGAAGTCAGGTATAATCATTCCCTTGTACAAAGGAAAAGGGGAAAAAGAAGTGTGTGTGGTAATCATAGGGGCATTTGTCTTCTTAGTATAATAGGAAATTTGTATGGTAGGATACTTATTGACAGAATTAGAGAAAGAACAGAGGAATTAGTTGGAGAAGAACAGGGAGGCTTTAGGAAGGGAAGAGGTTGTGTAGATCAGATATTCATTCTTAGATCTTTAGTGGAGATGTTTCTAGAGAAGGGAAAGAAGTTATATGCGGCTTTCATGGATTTGGAGAAAGCATATGACAAGGTGGACAGACAAGGATGGTGGAAAGTATTAAGAATATATGGAGTAGATGGGAAGTTGTTGAATGCTGTGAAGAGTATGTATGATGGTGCTAAGGCTGCAGTGCGTGTGGATGGTGAACTGAGTGAATTTTTCTCTTTGATGGTTGGGTAGAAACAGGGATGTGTCATGTCTGCATGGTTGTTCAATCTGTACATGGATGGGGTAATAAAAGAGGTACAAGGTAAAGTAGTGGATGCTGGAGTGGCCCTGGTGAGAGAGGGTAGTGTTTGGAAACTCCCTGTACTGTTGTTTGGAGATGATACTGTGTTGTTGAGTGAAGACGAAAGGGAGCTGCAAGGCTAGGTGGATGAGTTTGGGAGGGCGTGTAAGAAACGGAATTTAAAGATGAATGTAGGGAAGAGTAAAGTGATGGTTTTTGAGAGAAGTGAAGTCAGTGAATGTACAGTGAGGTTG
Organism: Coenobita brevimanus; assembly: GCF_032717465.1. Classification (NCBI taxonomy): domain Eukaryota; kingdom Metazoa; phylum Arthropoda; class Malacostraca; order Decapoda; family Coenobitidae; genus Coenobita; species Coenobita brevimanus. The sequence goes on along the minus strand of NC_136957.1, from coordinate 26,357,140 downwards.
GATGGTGAGGAATTGGAAAATGTGAGTACGTTTAAGTACTTGGGTAGTGTGATGAGTAAGGATGGAGGTTTGGAGGATGAAGTGCTTGAAAGGGTACAGCAGGGAAGAAAGGTTGCTGGTTCCTTGAAAGCAGTGATAAGAAACAGGGAAGTGAGCATGGATGTGAAAAAGTTACTACATGACAGTATTGTGATACCAACTCTAACGTATGGAAGTGAAGCTTGGACGTTGTTGGAAGGACACAAGTCAAGAGTGAGAGCAGTGGAAATGAGTGGAGTCAAATGGAGAGACAGGCTGACAAATGAGGATATAAAGGAGCATTGTGGTGTGGATATGGATGTGATAGGAAGCGTTAGGAGCAATACACTGAGGTGGTTTGGCCATGTGGAGAGGATGGATGGTGAAAGACTGACGAAGAGAGGTTATGTGAGTGAGGTGGATGGGGGGAGAGGGAGGGGAAGGTGGAGGATGAGATGGTGGGATGGGGTGGAGAGGTATATGAGAGAGGGGGGTGTGAGTTGGGAGCAGGGCAGTGAAATGGCGAGACAGGACGACGTGGAGGCGATTTGTTTGTGGCCAACCCGAACGGGATTGAGGCGTCTGGCAATAGATAGATAGACAGTCTTCTTTACAATCTTACTTCCTCCCTCATTCTCAATATATGACCTACCAAAACCTCTCTCTCTCTCTCACACACACACACACACACACACACAATGACATCCTCAAACCACACAGAATGCAGTTTCAAAGTAACACCAAAAGCCAGTAATGAAATATCCACCACAAGGGATAGTGATTTTGGTGGGACGTATGGAGCTAGATAGTCGAGTTGCTCTTCTGAACTTGTGTGTATGTCGCCGTTCAATCAACACCGCAGATATGATGGCATCTAGGCAGATAGTATGGAAAAAGGCTGCTGAAATCGCCCTCATTGAAAAAAATAAGGCCACCTCCCTTGTCATGAGAAGGTGGCTCCGCAGCCGTCTTCTCGTGGTTTTGGCCGCCACCACTTCTTTCTTCTCAAGTGTCACCACTGTAAGAGCCAATGCAGTAATCACTCTCCCCTCAGCAAATTCAAGAAAAGCCATGTTGCATCTGATACGTGTGATTCGTGTGAGCTGGTGGGACAGACTCCTGTGTGCTTTGTTTACATTTTTGCCGACCATTGGCAGCGTTCGAGGAACGTGTGTGATAGGGTTTGTGCCTGGTTCCAGCAAACCAGGAACGAGTTCCATCGGCATACCATGATTTCAGGTATCGTGTGATACCCACTTTAGCTAAGAAAGCTCTTGGGTTGAATGGGTTAAATACATACACAGACAACACAAAACTTAAGGCATTGAGGTAGCCTGGCATATTAATTTCACTTTCCAGCCCCTCTAACAATCAACCATACCACAAAAATCATAGACACAACATCTGTCTGTTCATCTGTCTGTAAACAAACATCCTAATCCCAAAGGAATAAACACAAACAGGTCGCCTCCATATCACACTGTCCCCCATCATTAGGCTGCCTTATTCCGACTCCCACTGCCCTCATTTATAAGCCCCTCAACTTCATCCTCTCCACCTCATATTCAGCCTCCTTGTCGCGGGGAGATGTGAAATTATGAATAAAATGCTATATATATATATCAGTTGACACAAGGAATTGACTTTTGAAATCTAGAAGTAAATTTTACTTTATGTGGCTCACTTCGCCGATTCTCTAAAGACAAGAATTTTATAAACTTTCTCAACAGTACACAGCGGAGACTATCTACCCACGAATGCTGTATCATTAGTACTGTTGGCCTCTGAGAAAGTGTCCTTACCCCCTGACAATCAATAACTGATAATAATGGACAGGTCCTTCCTGATGCTAACTCTTGGCTGGCACAACGGATTTAAGATTTAATAAGGAAGGACAGGCTTAAATACCAGTCGTGATTAATATAAGAAGTTTGTGCGAACTGGGGGTAACACACAAAAGTAAGCTCAGTGTGGAGAAAACAAACACAATTCTACATTTACATTAAGCTCAAGAAAAGAACTGTAAATTTAATAATTACAAGAAAAATTTATGTTACAAGTATCTCAAAATGAATTCAAATATCAGAGGAAATACACTCACTCATTGTAATTCAAGAAGCAACGGAAATACTGGTCAGTGGAGAGAAATGGAGCTGAAGCTACGGAAAGACTGGGCGTCTGTCTGTTGCTACACCAGGCACTGCTATTCGCTGCTAATGTCCATTACACCGATCACCAACTCGATGGGGAGATGTGAGGAATCATTGCACAACTGGAGACTCTGCTCTCAATGCTGGGCATGACGAGACCTTCTCCCGTGGCGGCCCAAAGCTGACTGATGTCACCAAGCCGGTACAGGGTGTGAGAACGGGCATGTTCGCCAGAAGTGGGTGTGACCTAACTTCAACAGTCAGTGGAGGCAGGGTGAACGATATACACTTGCAATAAAATCATTCAGTGAAGCGCTAATGCCGTGCATAAGAATAGTCACTTTTGAAGCAGTGACAAATGTTCTGAAAAACCATCCCGATCAAAGTGCATACAAGGACGATTAAACTGAGTGATACACAGTGGGTCTTCCACCAGGGTTCGTGGCTTGTCACCAAAGTACAGTGTCACAAATTGGTATAAATACACAATCTCATCAATTTGTGACATTATGCCCCATCAAAATCAAATTTTTCTCTGAAAAATGTAACAGTATATACATACATATACTTCCTAACTCAGTCACACAAGATTCACACTGTGATGTGTGTAGTATCCTGCTATAGGAGAAAATCACTGTTGCCAATGAGCGTAAAAACCTCGTATTTACATTAACTGAAGCAAGCTTGAGGGAAAAAACTCCGTGATGACATTGAAAAATCCTGTACTCAGGTCAAACAAAGCAAAAGTTCACTACATTTACATTAACAACTAATTGTCATGTAATGTGGTGTATGTATTACATGGTGTAGGTGTGACAGCTGTAGTGTAACTGTACCTATGTGTAAAATGATATAATACAATTTATTAGTAAATGGAGACAATGAAGCCGAACAGAAGCGGCAGCATGTGGCAGAGATGATCAGCTGATCTCTGCAGGAAAACTGTTACACCCGCCATCTATGCCTGCAAAATCAACCAAGGTGGAGCATCAAAAATGTCGATGTGATAAACAATTTGTATTAAATTACAATTTCTCTCTCTACCTAGTAGTCAGTACATATGCTACAAAAGGTACACCATTATTTTCTTATTGGGTACATTATTAACCAGGAAATATAGTCCTTGGATTGCTTAAATCTCTCGGAACCCTTATAGTTTACTGGTTAAACCTACATTATTAACCAGGAAACGTGCTAGTCCTTGGACTGCATAAATCCCTCAGAACATCCAGTTTACTGGTTAAACCTAACTCTACACTTACGATTAATATCGGGAAGCTGAGAATCCCTATGCAAACTCAGGCAGGTCACATTTTAACACCCAATGTGGGTGTGAACACTCATGTGGATAACGTGTTTTCTCCAGGAATCCTCAGAGAGGCCCACAGCTCGAGACACACCACAAGGTAATTCAGACACAGCCTCGATTGCCTCTGTGGAGTTCTCAAACTTCCCCCTTAACCTAAGGTACATATGTACATACAGATCTGGACATAATGTGTCCTGTGGGGCCAACGGGCGAGACATCATGTCTGCACCCACATTGCCACTGCCCTCTCTGTCAACTGACTCAGAGATTATGGGAGTGGATTCAACCAGCACAGGAAGGACATGTCCCTGATTGGTGGTAATTTGACACACATTGCAGGAACGCAGAAAACTATGTATATCCTGTTCCATTCCTGGCCCAAAAAAGTCAGCATGGATACGGCCTTGGGTTTTCTTTTTGCCCATGTGACCTCCTGATGCTGAATCATGGCCCCATTCTAACACTGCTTGGCGGTACTTAGCGGGAATGACAAACTGCAGTCGAACCTTGCCCTGGGGTGTTTGTGACTCATAGTACAGCCATCCTTGTTTACAAAAGAACCTGTTTTGCTTCTTCCACACAGCAGCAAGTGTCGGGTCAGACTGGTGTTCTTGGACAACATCTTGACTACATATCAGATCATGCGGTGATGCAATGGTCACCGAGGTGACAGTTTGGAGCCTTGGCCATGGCTCGTGTTACTGCAGCTGAAGTCTGAGTATCGTCATCTATGGTGCAACTATACTTGACACCTACTATGTTACCTATAATAAGGTCGAACAAAGGTTCTGGCATGACAACTGCAACTGTCGATCCAGTGTAAAATGGAGATGCCACCTGGATATGTGTCTCAGGGAACAATCTCACTGATCTATCAATAAGCTGAGCTTGGATCTGTCGACCTGTGTATTCCTCTGGCCGAACTAGACTCTGCCTGACAGAGCAAACTGAGGAACCATTGTCTCTCAGGACCTTTACAGAAATGCCTCCCACAAACCCTGGCTGAACAAGGAAGGCACTTTCACCTGTGGGAGGGCCTGTAGAGGAAGCAGCCAGCCACTGTTACGGTTGCATAGTGCACAACTCTGCGAATGCAATGCCCTGAGGACTAGATGCCTGAGGGGTCATACTCGGACTAGATGCCTGAAGGGTCGTAACAACCATCTGGAGAGTTGGAGTGCTGACCACCTGTGGAGGAGGGCTAACTGTCTGAGGGGGACTGGTTCCTTGTGAAGGAGGACCTGTGCTGCTAGGGATGGCACCATCGTGCACTTGTCGGGGAATGAAGGCTGCGTTTGCTTCCTGCCTCCGATACACTGGGGCTGGTGCTGGTAAGGATTGTCCCGACTTTTGATTGCATGGCTGATACTGCTGTTGGTTAGGGTACTTGATGTACCTCGTCTAAGTAGGTTGCTGAATGTTCTGCTGTTTGTCCTTTTTCTGCAGTTTGTTTGGACCATGGCCACTATTATGAGAATGGCCTTGATGCTGGGATTCACTCTGAGCTGGCATCCCAGACTTGTCGGTATCTTTCCTGTTCCAGGACTGTTGCTTATGAGTTTGGTACCCGTACGCAAAGAAAAATGCAGCAGCCTTTTCCACCATTTGGCTGGCATCTCTTACATGACAAATTTTAAGCTGAGCCATAAGCTCAGTAGGCCACGATTTTTCTAGCTGTGTGTGCAGCAAAAGGTCAATTATCCCCTCTCACATGCAAGGGATCTCATCTTTCTCCATCCACTCATCTAAATAAGCAGTGAAACGGTCGAGGAACTGAGCAGCAGTATCCTTTTCTTGGAGACATGCCCTCATGAACTGACTCCTGGCATCATCAACTGTGAGACCATATGCTTTGAGGAGTGTGGCCTTCGTCATCTCATATGTGAGATTGTCTCCATGAATTCTGTGGAGAATATCGAGGGCAGAGCCCTCAAACAAGCTAAAAAACTGGAGCCGCATAGCTGCCTCATCCAGCTAATACAGCTGTGCCATGTCCTCGAAACAAGCTATGAAAGGCTCGATTCGCTCACCTTCCTTGTATGAAGGAAGCTTGAGGTGCAAGGTTTTCAGAATATGTGCAGGAAGAGCACTCATGGAGCTTGGGTTGGCTGCACCAGACGTGCCTGAAGCCAGGGAGTCTCACTTGAGCTTCAACACCTCAAGCTCATGTTTCTCATGTGCCTTGTGCCCAGCATGCTCGTGTTCACATTGTTCTCGCTCATGTTCACGTTCTCTCTCTTGTTCCTCACGCTAAATTTTACGCTCTTCACGGGCGTCACTTTCATGTTGCAGTTCATAATTGTGCCGTGAGAACACAGTCTTTAACCCATCATGTCCCGGCTACTTTTAGCCCCATGGGTCACCCCAGTGCCAGCCATTTTTCGACTTTTTTTTTTTTTTTTGGCTAAAATGATAGATTTTGACCCCTCTCACATGCAAGGGGTCTCATCTTTCTCCGTCCACTCATCTAAATAAGCAGTGAAACGGTCGAGGAACTGAGCAGCAGTATCCTTTTCTTGGAGACATGCCCTCATGAACTGACTCCTGGCATCATCAACTGTGAGACCATATGCTTTGAGGAGTGTGGCCTTCGTCATCTCATATGTGAGATTGTCTCCATGAATTCTGTGGAGAATATCGAGGGCAGAGCCCTCAAACAAGCTAAGAAACTGGAGCCGCATAGCTGCCTCATCCAGCTAATACAGCTGTGCCATGTCCTCGAAACAAGCTATGAAAGGCTCGATTCGCTCACCTTCCTTGTATGAAGGAAGCTTGAGGTGCAGGGTTTTCAGAATATGTGCAGGAAGAGCACTCATGGAGTTTGGGTTGGCTGCACCAGACGTGCCTGAAGCCAGGGAGTCTCACTTGAGCTTCAACACCTCAAGCTCATGTTTCTCATGTGCCTTGTGCCCAGCATGCTCGTGTTCACATTGTTCTCGCTCATGTTCACGTTCTCTCTCTTGTTCCTCACGCTAAATTTTACGCTCTTCACGGGCGTCACTTTCACGTTGCAGTTCATAATTGTGCCGTGAGAACACAGTCTTTAACCCGCCATGTCCCAGCTACTTTTAGCCCCATGGGTCACCCCAGTGCCAGCCATTTTTCGACCTTTTTTTTTTTTTTTTTTTTTGCTAAAATGATAGATTTTGATGTGGAAACAACGAATTTCGCCATCAAAATGCTCATCGAGGGGCGGAAATTGGTTTTATTGAGTCCTGCATACTCGTACAGGTATAGCCGCTCTCTCACACTCACCACGTACGTGAGAGAAAGCCATTTTCTATGTAAGGTATACTCAGATATTTATGCTGGGAAGGTATAGCAATGTTCTGTACACTTTTCTGATTACTTGTTACTTCAGCATCTATCACAATTTGCGTGTCTTTCTCACTGTGAATGCACTGTCTTACACTTACTTGAAGATAGGTACAACCTGACTTCATTACGTACAGTCCTGGCACTTACAAGAAGGTATTTACAACTTGACTTCACTATATAGTCCTTACACTTACAAGAAAATATTTACAACTTACACTTACATGAAAATATTTACAAAATGCCTTCATTATGTACAGCACTGGGTGAGGCACACAGGCAGAGTGAGGCAGAGTGAGCGTGAAGGGGGGAGCGAGTGAGTGTATGGCCTTGACAGCATGAGGGATGGTAGAGGAAGAGTTACCTTACATGCCTGCCAATTATTACCCGCGATTCTTGAAAAATGCGGTCACAGTGAAGGTTTTTATTTTAAACCATTTTAAAACGGCACTGGCACTGGCCACTGAATTATGTCGGACCGTTTTAAAATGGCACTGGCACGTGGCGGAATAATTTCCTGGGGATTGGTAAGCCCCATATCTTTGGTTTCCAGTACATATATACTAGTAGCCATGATGCTAACTCAACTAAGACTGAGAAAAGAGAACAAGAAAAAAGAAACATAAAATAGACATGAGATGGGATATGGGAATGTAAGAAGAAATGGTGTCGAATAAAAATTAGGGGAAGTATCCTAGGTACGAAAGGAAACCCAAGAAGCAAAAAGCGCAGGAGGAAATAAAAAAGGAGACCCAATGAGAGAGAGAGAGAGAGAGAGAGAGAGAGAGTTCCTCAGGGAAGACTTTGGGGACTGGAGGTGTTAGATATAATCATTTTCTCCTCTGATATTATAGATCCTTCTATTGTTTGGTATACTCGTCCTGTGACACATAATTTCATGTCGAAAAGCTATCCCCGGGCTAAAAGGGTAACAGTCCTGACCCAGTTCTCACTATCAGTAACGAACAGGGGATAATAGAATAATTTACGATCTTATTATCCCTCGCCTCATTGCGTTTTTGAACGTGTAAATAATGAGGCGATGGAATAGAAACTCCGTGTATGAAAGGATATTAAAGTAATGGACGTAATATTGCTGAGCAAAGGAGGGTGGAGAGAGGAAGGGGAGGGAAGAAAGAGAAAACTGAGATTAACCGACAAGGAAAGAAAATTCGTGACAGTAATAATGTTAAAGAAAACATATTCATTTTGCTTATGATAATAGATATTAATAATGAATATGATGCTAAAATTATGTCGATGTGGGTGGTCATGGTAGCAAAAATATGGACAGTGATGATGATGGTAAACGGAGTAGTAATATTAAAACACGAAGGAGGAGGGGGAAAGAAAAATAACGAGAAAACGAAGTTCTAATACAGCGGGAAGAGGCAACGTCAAACATTAAAAAAGGAAAAAAAAAAGACAAGTAAAAAAAGTTGATGTGATGGGATACTGAAAAAGATAAACAAAAGGTTGTTGAATAAAACGTGGGAAAAATATCGAATGGAGGAGATGAAAGCCAAGAAGGACGATGTGCTGGAGGAAACACAAGAGGGGACCCAGTGAGAGAGAGAGAGAGAGAGAGAGAGAGAGAGGTGTTAAGTTGACTTGGATTATATCAATATCCTAGCAGGGGTACCCGGCGTTGCCCAAGCCTAAAAGGCGAACACTCTAATCCTATCTGTTCTAGCTCAATCATTCTTTCTACTTTAGAGCGACCATGTAGGCTACCTCTTATGTTTTTGAAGAGGGAATATGAGAGGTCCCGGAACTTTCTATTTCAGCTTTTGCGGACTAACACACAGTATTTGTGAGCACTTGTTTAGTATTACCGGTGACCTCAAATGACCGTGGAGGTCAACCCCACATAATCTATGTACGTCATATGAGTCTCCAT
>NC_136957.1:26338448-26345948 GCF_032717465.1 Coenobita brevimanus | reverse complement strand
AGGAAGCGCCTGACGGCAGCTCTACCCGAGCGAGACCACAGCCCTCAGTCACCCAGGGGTGCCCCCAGGACTCCAGGGCGTGACCTCCCCAGCTCCACCAATGAGCAGTACTCCTCCAGGAGTGGGTGCAGAGAAGCGCACCTGCTAGCCCTGATTGGCCCCAGGCCCGAAAGCCAACCTACTTACCAGGGAGAGGCCTCCCTCTACACTGCCCAGCAGCGCACCTCGGACAACCAGGCCCCTAGCGGTGGTCCCGTGCCTCCTGAGGGAAAGCAAGCCTGATGGGACCCCTCTCACACCTGGATGACACCTGTAACAGCCCAGTCGCCAGCAGCCCAACCTGAGTCCTCATGTCTCATATTGTGTGTTTAATCTGTACAGTGTATTGTGTTAAGCATTGTATTGTCTTTATAGCAATATACATGTAATGTTGGTTGACCCGAGTTTTTATGCTCTGTTCCTCTAGTTGCATGCTTTAGACCCAGTCTTGAAGGGAACCCCAGATCAGTCGCTCGTGTTCAGAGAACAAGGAGTTGGGCTCTGAACATGTAGCATAACTTATATATATATATATATATATATATATATATATATATATATATATATATATAGATAGATAGATAGATAGATATAGGTATACTGTATATATATATATATATATATATATATATATATATATACGAGTATATGTCCTAACACCCTCAAAACCCACAAACATCGTCACAATGCAATATTAATGGAACTATCTAATTTATACGTTCCTTCACTATGGTTAAAATTATTATATCTCTCTATACATACAGCTTCCACAATCCTACGTTAGAGAGATATAATAATTTTAACCATAGTGAAGGAATGTATAAATTAGATCCAGTGATGAGAGGATTAGTGGCAAGGTCCTTGCCGCCCCTTGTAATCCCTCACTTAGGTCGTGGACAGAGTAGAGGGAGAGTCAGGTGAGGTCACATCAGGTGTGGTTGGGAAAACGTGTCCTCACCCTGCATATAAGCAGCTTCTCAGCATTTGTATGTACCACTCTTGGTCTGTAGATCCACTGAAGAGGGCGACAGCTGTCGCCGAAACTGTTTGGAATACATCTTTTTTCGTCTGCCAGTGTGGGTTTTTATATCCTATTTCATGGTCACGATAGTGTGACTCTTCAGCCGTAAAGGTAGTGATTTAATTTTGAGAAAAATCGGTCAAAGGTAAAAGTCACAGTGAAAGGTTAAATGTTCGGCCCTTGAACTCAAACAGGTTTGATTCGATTTGGATGAAACTTGGTGGCAAGGTTAGCCGAGAATGAAATTATTGTTTATTCCGGCAATAAGTCAATGGTTCAGGTTATGGGGTAAGGTGAGTTTAAACACTTTAGGTCCTTTTTGAACCAAACTTGGAGGATGGGTTGAGGGTCAGGTATTAATGAAGTTGCTTAATTCTGAGAACAGTAAATCAAAGGTTAAGGGCAGGGTCAAAGATTCGGCCCTAAGACCCTTTCACAAGCTATGTCGTGCCTGAGCACTGAGCATATCTGTTACGAAGCTTAGTGATACAGATCAGAAGAGAAAGTGCTTCAGTTCATCACGTCTACAATCTTAGTTCACATTTTTTTACGATACTCCAAAATCACAGGTGCCCATTGAGTAAATGGACCGGCCAATAGACCTATTGTCTGGCGTGGATGTTCCACTCTCTGAGTGCTTCTTAGTGTACTTTCATCTGCTGTGTCTCCTTTTATCATTCCCATATCGTCCTTATATTTCGACATTCCCTCGTACTTATGTTTTTCCTCTTTCGTTTCTGTTTCTCAGCATATATTTATTTATATTTACTCTTCTTGCAGCCATATTTATCTTCTCTCTCTCTCTCTCTCTCTCTCTCTGCCCTATTTTCCACGTGGTACTCATTTGCCTTCGGCCCCTCCCATCTCCACCAGTTCAACATCATCATAATGATCTTTAAAGGTTACTGTTACTTTTTTTTATAATCATATTCATTGTTCGACAGCTTCAGGAAAAATATGTTGGTAGGAGAAGGGATATGTATTATATTTGTTTATTTGGAAAAGGCCTTTGACAGAGTCCCTAAAGAGGTGGTGAAGTGGGCAATGAGAAAGCTTGGCTTGGAGGAGTGACTGGTTAGGGTCCTTATGGTTATGTATGTGGGTGCTCGTACCAAAGTAAGAGTGAATGGAGATTTGAATGATGAGTTTTCCGTGAATGTTGGTGTGTATTAGGGGTTTGAGTCCCATATTGTTTATCATGGTACCTGGAGCCCTCTCACGTGACTTTAGAAACGGATTCCCGTGGGAGATGTTGTATGCTGATGATTTGGTGTTGATTGCAGTGAACAAAAGGGAGGCGGAAGAAAGGTTTAGGACTTTAGGAAGTGGAGAGATGGTATGGGGCACAAGGACTTAAGGATGAATGCAGATAAAACAAAAGTGATGATAGCTAGAGTTGGTGGCGGTACTGTCAAAGACGAGGGAGAGTGGCCATGTGCAGTTTGCCACAAGGGCATGGGAAGTAAGTCCATCTTGTGCGGTGTTTGTGATAAATGAGTGCACAAGAGATGTAGTGGTATCAGAGGTAGACTGCGAGATAATGCTGATTTTATGTGTATGGCTTGTCGGGGAGAGCAGGTGGAGATTGTCAGGCGTGAATGGATTGAACTTGCTGGTGAATCTCTTGAGTGTGTGGAAGAGATTTGTTATTTGGGAGACATGTTGTGTGCTGGTAGTGAGGCTGGAGCTAGCTCTGTGGCTCGGGTGAGAAGTGGTTGGAAGAAGTTCAGGGAGCTCTTGCCTCTCCTGACATTGAGAAGACTTTCCCTACGTGCTAAGGAGTCTTTGTATGCAGCATGTGTTAGGAGTGTAATGCTGCCTGGTAGTGAGACCTGGGCAGTAAACGAGGAGGCTATTCGCTGGCTCAGACGTACAGAAATGACAATGATTAGGTGGAAGTGTAGTGCGTCCCTGCGTGCAAGGTCTGGGGGGGGCTGGGTTTACGATGGAAGAGTTGAGAGGTAGGATGGGACTGGTTAGTATTGGTGTTGTGATGAGGAGAGGCAGATTGAGATGGTTTGGACATGTGGAGAGGATGGGGGATGATAATTGGGTGAGGAGAGTAAGAAGTGTTAATACTGGGGGTGGGATTATGAGGGGTAGACCGAGAATGACATGGGACGAGGTCATTAAGTGTGACCTCAGGATTAAGGGACTGAACAGGAAGACTGCAATGGATCGTGCAGCATCGAGAGCCGCCATTAGGTGACCAAGGCCGACGCATGCAAGCATGTTGGAGCCTTTAAAAATGAAATGAAATGAAATGAAGTGACGCACCCAGAAATGGTTCTTGTATCACGACAACGCCTCATCATACACCGTGTCGCAAGTTCAGTAATTTTTTACCAATACAGCGTCTTTGTTGCTCTGCATCCCCTATCCTCGCCAGATCTCACTTCGTTATTTTTTTCTTGTTCCCCAAGACTGAGTAAGAACTGAAAGGCAGAATATTTGACAGTTAGAAGAAATACAGGAAAACATGCAGGATCTCTAGATAAGGTGACAAGAGCCGACTACAGGAAGTGTTTTCAAGAATGGAGAAAGCGCTGGGACAAGCGCATAACATCTCAAGGGAAGTCCTTTGGAGGAAACTATAATGAATTTGATGTAAGTTTTGTAATGAGTTTTTTTTTATTAACAATGCCGAGAATTCTGGAATCCCACCCCATATTATAATTATTTCGTCTCCTTTTTTATCAAGTCTCTATCATCAGCACCATCGCATCATCTCTCTCTTACTAACTTTCTCAACTTTTCCTCACAATCGTTACCACTCTCCAAAAATTCCTACCCAGCCCCAAGAGAGCCATAAAGGTCACAACCGGGCCTCGTCTCGTGAAATGTGGCACTTACTACCTCGCCCTGGGGCCAGCTGTGGTGTGGTGTGCTAGTGATTTTATATCTTACCATATATCAGCCTCTCTCTCTCTCTCTCTCTCTCTCTCTCTCTCTCTCTCTCTCTCCTGAAATGCGATTGCCTGTGACTACTTCATTATAAAAACAAGCAGAAACAAACAGCAGTTCATCTTTCATCATTTTTAATGTTGGATTCATAAGTCTAAATCCAGTTACGTATATCTTTGGGCTGTGAGTATTATTTGCTGATTATTTATTCATTTCAAGAAACGATTATCGTTCTGACGAAAAATTATAGTTATCTGTATCACCATCAGCTTAAAGTTTCTCATAAGTTAATTAAATTCGTCTGGATGTAGCAAGTACCCTACAGATTACACTATGTAAAGAAGAATTTGTTTGTTAATTTTTGCGGGGGTCTTGTTAGACTCAAGTTTTCCATGCTGATTCCAATGGTGTATGTTTTGTCTATCTCTAGGTTTTTGTCTACAATTGGCAATTGTTTATTTCCAGTCTTGTTGCCGTGCACTCATGTAATGGCTGACGTATTGCTTACCACACACACACACACACACACACACACACACACACACACACACCATCTGCGTCCATGAAGATGTCGCTGATATCACCATTACTGCGTCATGCAACGCCGATCGAGTCAGTTCCTTTGATGAGCTAGTCTCACATTGATAGTTTGGCTGGTTGACGTGTTTTTGAGCTGTTGCTAAAGGTGTTTCTATTGATGAGAATAACCTGAGACGTTCCTGCAAGCTGTCAACTGATACACTTTGTTACTTATGTTGGGAATATATTGGACAAAAGATGATCAAACACAAAATCCACCTTGATACCAAATTTGCTCGTACATACAAAGCATATTTTGGCGTGGCAATGAGCGATCAAGATAAGGATTGGGTTCCACACTACACTTGTGGAAGCTGTCGCTCTGCACTTGAAGCTTGGCTAGGAGAGAAAGAAGATGCCTTTCGCTTTTCCGAGAGTGTGGCGAGAGCTTTCAAATCACCACGACGAATGTTATTTTTGCATGGCTGATATAAGTGGTGCGAAGAGCTTTTAGGGCAGAAAGAACATTATATATCCCAATTTCCCTTCTTCGACCTCTCTGGTGCCTCTGGTGCCTCACAACGATGAATTGGCGATTCCTGTCCCTCCTGCAGACACGGAAGTTGTCTCTGACCATGAGGACATCGTCGATGACGGAGAGGAAAGTAATGATGAATCATATGTTGGAGAATGGTCCGGAGACACTCCACACTTTCTCATTCAGCAAGAACTGGATGACTTGATCCGAGATTTAGGACGCACCAAGTCCAATGCTGAGCTGCTGGTGTCACGTCTAAGCAAATGGAACTTGTTGGATCCCAGTTGCAAGTTGAGTTATAGGAATTGCCACCGCAAGTTTGATCCTTCTTCAAATTGTGTGAGGAGGCCTTGTAAAAAACCTCGTTGTGTTATTGTTTTCATGTTAAGGGTTTGTTCCAACCCATGAGAGTGGATTATAAGGCCTTAGAATGGCGACTCTTCATAGAAAGTTCCGTGAAGAGCCTAAAAACTGTACTTTTGCATAACGACAATGAACTCCCATCAATTCCAGCTGCACATTCTGTGGAAAAGAAAGAAGGCTATTAGAATGTATTTGTCTGACAAAGATCAAGTACTCAGATCACAGCTGGGGGGTTTGTGGGGATTTCAAAATGATTTTCTTCTTACTTGGAATGCAAGGCAGTTATATGAAGTACTCGTGTTTATAATGCTTGTGGGACAGCCAGAGTGATGCAGAACATTTCTTGAGAAAAGACTGGCCTTTCAGAAAGAGTCTCACATCAGGATCGTGCAACGTCCTGAGAGCTCCACTGATCTCCAGAGAGAAGGTACCGCTACCACTGCTACACATAAAACTTGGTCTTGTGAAACAATTCATGAAAGCCACTGACGAGGATGGCGATGCATCTCTGCATATCCAATCAATGTTTCCCAAGCTGATCGTGGCAAAGGTGATGGCTGGCATATTCACCAGGCTGCAAGTTCGAAGAATGCTTGCAAGCTGTGAACTCCAAGGTAAAATGACCAGTGATGAAAAGTGCGCTTGGAATGCATTCAGAGGGGCATTGGAAGGTTTTCTTGGCAACCATAGGAGACCAAATTCTGCACAGCTCGTCGATAACCTGATGGGCGCATTCCACTGGCTTGGATGCAAAATGTCAATCAAATTGCACCATCTGCATTCCCACCTTGATTTCTTCAAAAGCAACTTGTGTGTAGTCAGCGAGGAGCATGGCGAACGGTTCCACCAGGACATTCTGCTGATGGAAACCAAATATCAGGGCAGGTGGAACGAGGCGATGATGGGCGGTTACGTTTGGGGATTGTTGCGTGCTTGTCATCACAGCTACAGAAGAACGTCAAGATCAAAAGTGCATTTATAGATACTATGTGCCCTGCATTCCTTGTGAAGTTAGTGTCTGCTCATATTCTACAGTTGCAGCACTTGACTCTCAAGTTGTCATTATCGTACCCTGGCAACCTACCATTCAAAACTGCGTCTGATTTCGTATCATATTACACACAAATCATATTATTATGCACGAATGTATTTTACACGAAAATTATTATACACGAGCATATTATACATGAATCACATACGTCTCATATTATACACGAAATCTGACTCACTGTTGAGGGGTAGGTTGACAAAACATGATAATAACAACCTCAGAGTTGCATCCGCGACTACAGTTAAATTCTATAATATGCACCAGGAAATATATAAATTCTTTGACAGTCTCCAAATTCTCGAAATGGTAACAAGTTGCAGTTCTTGTCCTTGTACGATTAATATGTTGTTGCATAATTCCTGTAACTCTAGATTTACACAAAAACAAATAGCATATTAGGAATCTACGCATTGACATTGATCAGAAATAGCGTAAAAACATTAACGAAAAAAATTGATTTAAGTTTGTTACACAGTGTAATAATGATGAAATAATAATAATGATAATAATAATAATAATAATAATAATAATAATAATAATAATAATAATGAAGGTCTTAATAAGAAACAGAGGCTTGAGTGTTGCAGCTGCACGAGGCTTACATGAGGGAGTGTTAGTGCCAACTCTAACTTATGGCTGTGAGACTATGGTATGGCATGAAAATGAAAAGTCAAGAGTAAGAGCAGTGATGGGACTGCTGAGGAATGTATGTGGAGTACAGAGGGTGGATAGGATACGAAATAATGTGATTCGTGAAAGGTGTGGAGTGAGGAAGTCGGTGGACACCAGAATCGAAGAGAGTATCCTGAGATGGTATGGTCATGTGGAAAGAATGGATAACAATAGAGTGGCAAAAAAGGTATACCTGAGCGAATTTGAAGGAGGGAGGAGGCGAGGTAGGCCAAGGAGAAGGTGGAAAGATATGGTGGAGGAGTGTATGAGGAAGAGAGGTTTGGAAATCGGTGAGGCTAGGGAACTGACAAGAGATAAAGCTGGCTGGATGAATTTTGTGAGGAGAAGTGCATGATCAGGGATTTTGGCACCCCTTGTGAGCATGGCAGCGTC
>NC_136957.1:26308448-26335948 GCF_032717465.1 Coenobita brevimanus | reverse complement strand
GAGGTGGAGGGATGGAGTTGAGAGGTATATGAGGGAGGGGGGAGTGAGTTTGGGGGAGGACAGTCAAATGGTGGGTGACAGAGCGACTTGAAGGCGTTTTGTCTTCGGCCACCCTGTGTAGGATTAGGGCGTCGGGCTATAGATGGACAGATAGATAGATTATTATTATTACTATTATTGTTATCATTATTATTATTATTATTATTATTATTATTATTATTATTACGGTATTACCACTGTTCCTACTGCCATTACGACTCAGCCCCCCTACCCACTCCTGGCCGTAATGACAGCTGCAAGGGGAAACTTTTGCACTTTAAACCACGAGGCACAACTGGGGTAGGCAGGGGGTGAGACAGGTGAGACAGGGGGTTAGGCATGGAATCAGGCAGGGATGAGACAGTGGATGCGACAAGGAAGAAGACAGGGGGTGAGGTATTGGGGGTAAAGTATTAAACAAGGCAGCGAATGAGGCAGCGAGTGAGACAGGAATGTAGGAAGGGAGTAAGGCAGAGGGTTAGGCAGGAAAACGGGCAGGGGATTAGGAGGGTGGGTCAAGTATAGAGAAAGGTAGCCATCAGGTTGTGGGGTTAGACAGGAAAGGTAGCCGTCAGGTTGTGGGGTTAGACAGGAAAGGTAGCCGTCAGGTTGTGGGGTTAGACAGGAAGGCATGCAGAGGTGAGGTAAGGGGGCATGCAGAGGTGAGGTAAGGGGGCATGCAGAGGTGAGGTAAGGGGGCATGCAGAGGTGAGGTAAGGGGGCATGCAGAGGTGAGGTAAGGGGGCATGCAGAGGTGAGGTAAGGGGCCATGCAGAGGTGAGGTAAGGGGGCATGCAGAGGTGAGGTAAGGGGGCATGCAGGGGTGAGGTAAGGGGGCATGCAGAGGTGAGGTAAGGGATTAAGTTTGGAGACTGAGGTAGGAAGGTGGGCAGGGGGCTAATGTAGGAAGGTGGGCAGGGTGGGAGGCACAGGGTTTAGGCATGAAGACAGACAGTGGTGAGGCAGTATGGCAAAGAAAGGTGCGGGGGGATGGCAGGTAGGAAGATATGTAAGGGTCAAGCAGGGATGTGGGGGAATGGAAGAGATAATGAAGGTAGGCAGTGAGTGAGACAGGGATATGAAAGACGGGGAAGAGAGACGGGGAGAGAGGGAGAAATGGAAAGAGACCAGGGGATACAACAGACGAGAGGGTGTGAAGTGGTAGGAAGAGGGAAAAGAGTGGGAGGAAAGAATGATGAAAGGTAATCAAAAATACAGAGGGAAAGGGAGAAAGAAGATGGGAGGGAACATGGAATAATGAAAGAGTGAGAGAGAGAGGGAGGGTTATACAGTGGAGGATAGAGAGAAAGTAAAGCAGTGAGACAAAGAAACGGAGAAGGGGATGAAGGGAGAAAGGTGAAGGTAGGCGCGGAGGTGAGGGAGAGACAAACGGAGATAAGGAGAAAGGGAGAAACAGAGAGTTGCAGAGAAGGAGGGAAGGGAAACTAGAGGAAGGGAGATAGGGAGGTACGGTGAAAGAAAAGGGTACATGACGAAGAACACAAAAACAGAAAAGGGAAGACAAAAGGGAGAATTAGAATTTCACGGTGATAAAGGAAGGGAGCTAGGGGACTGGGAAGAGGGAAGAGAAGGGAATGGGGAGACATGAAAAATGTTAGAGGTAGGGAGAAAGTTAGCCAGATACATAGAGAGAAAAGGACAGAAAGAGAGAGGATGAGAGAGAAAGGGTGATAGAAAAGGAAATATGATGATAGAGGGTACGGGGGTATACAGAGAAGGAGACAGGAGTAAAGAGAGGGGGTGAAACAAGTACAAAGAGAGATGAAGGTAGAGGGATGAGATAGCGATGGTAGGCAAACAGAGCAGCTAAGAGACGAAAAGTAAATGAGAATGAAGGAGGGAGGGAAGAAGATAAAGGTAGATAGGTAAATATGGTGGGGTGGAAAAGTAGAATTGTTGGGAGATACGGAAGTAAATGAGGATAGACGACGGAAAACAGGGAGGTTAATACAGGGAGGTAAGTGAGAGTGGGTTCCGAAGGTGATGGAAAGAAGGATAATACTAAGAAAGGCATGGAGGGGGAAATGAGGATGATGAAGTGACTTGAAGTACAGTTGGTGCAAAACAGAAAAGAGTGTAGGCAGGAGGGTAGGAAAGTAACATGAGGCACGCGGTGAGGAAAGAGTGAGCTGGGCGTGAGGCTGGAGTACGAGTATGCAGGATGTGAAACACGGGGTGAGGCAAGGTGTAAGGCAGGGTGTAAGCAGGAGAAGAGGCAGGGAGTGAGAAGGGTGTGAGGTAGAATGTCAGTAGGGGGGGAGGCAGGGAATACGCAGGGAGTGAGTGAAACAGAGGATCAGACAAGGGGAAAGGCTCCAGTGAGGAAGATGGTGAAGTAAGGAAGAGAAGCATGAGGTGAAAGACGAAATGAGGCAGGGGATGATGCATGGGACAAGGCAGGGTGTAAGGTGAGAAATGATGAAGCCAAGATGGTTAGATCGATGGAAGGTGTTTGGAAGGATTGGAGGGAAGGGAGGGAGAGTGATGAAGACAGGGAGGTAACATAAAGGGAGTTAAGTAGTGGATACGAAAACTTAAGAAGACACAGCTAAAAGAAGGGATGAAGGTTAAGAAGGGGGACAGAAAGGCTTAGGAAACTGTAATGTCATGTTATCTATGTATTTGTCAATATCATGTTATCTATGTATTTGTCATTGGTATGTATTTGTCAGTGTTATGTTACCTATGTATTTGTCAATGGTGTGTGCATGTGTGTGTGTGCGAGGGTGTTGACCAGCTAGTTTATGCCTCTGTGACGTCAATGGTTGGAGGGGGGTGCAGTTAGAGGGAAGTGAGGAGGGACGGCCAGCGAAACCGAGGCGGGCAGACGACCTCCAGCCCTCAAGCAGTGTAGACTTGTGTATCAATTGTATGAGCTGGGCAGTGGTAATAAAGGAGTGTCACAACAACATCAAGATTTGATTATCTGCTACAAGCAATCTGGGCAACATGGAGGACAGACCGACCTTCCTACAACAACATTAGTACCATTTGATGCTCACCTGATTCCAGAGTATGATGGCTCTACGGACATTGTGGAGTGGGTCACATGGGTGGAGATGTTGTGTCAGCTCCGTGGAGTTGCCCTCGAATCAGTTCTGCCACTACGACTGACAGGTGGGGCATTCACTGTGTGGTCACAATTGCCAGTTGCCAGCCGCTGTTCGCTGACAGAGGTGAAGAAAGCACTGTATGCAGCATTCGCCCTAGATCAATATGCAGAATATGAAGCTTTTACTGTACGTTGGCTACAAGCAAGTGAGTCAGTTGACGTCTTCATGGCTGACCTCGGACGGCTGTTGACTTTGTTTGGGGGTGTGTCTGACCGTACTCTGGCATGTGCGCTCGTGGCAGGACTACCAGATGATATTTGTCGTGCTATTCATGCTGGGTCAAGAGCCAAGAGACTGGATTTAAACAGTGTGTTGGTACAGGCTCGCGCTTTGCTTAGTGATGAGTGTGTGGCTGCTGCTGGGATTTCGGCACCAGTGCGAGATCAAATGCGGGCGCATCTGCTTGGAAGAGCACGTCGCGTTTGACGTTGCTGGACCTGTGGCCAGCCAGGACATTTTGCTGCTGCATGTCCTAAGACAGGAAATGATATTGGAGGTGCCGCATGAGCGCCAGTGTCCTCTCTTGGAAGCCAGTAAGTGGCACTCTTCCTGTGGTGCAGCTGCTTGTTGATGGGTGGCAGTGCCAAGTTCTTGTTGACACTGGTTGCACAGACACCATAGTACATGCCCCTTGTTGCATGCAGTGGCACCTGCAGATGACCAGCATCACAACAATTAGTGGAGATTCTTTCTGGTGCACCGTGACAGGCAGTGTGACAGTGGAAACTCCTGATGACCAGAGCGCCCAGGTGCACCTGCTGGTGGTGCATGAGCAGCCTTTGGGTGTGGATGTTGTGCTCGGCATCAGTGGCACCTCAGCACTTGGCGGTGTCATAGTGAAGTCTCCGTCAGAAGTCCAATTCTGTAGCACTGGGAGGTTGTGTGGAGCTGCGTCATCAATTCTGACATCGCTGGCATGCACCTGATTTCAGTGTACGATTTGATGGAAGGCATCGAACGTGGTCGGTGTCATGGAAATGGATGAATGGAGCAGCAACTGATTGCCTGCATAATACAGTGGTGCAGTACAACATATCCCTGTCCATGTGCCAGGAGTTTGACCAGGAACTGGAGTCATGGATCAAGAATGGCTAGTTGGTACCCTACTACGAGCAGCAACATGGGGTGCCATGAGGACTTGTGCCACTCATGGCTGTTTGTCAGAATAATGGCAGTAAAGTACGGCCAGTGCTGGACTACTGTGAGCTAAATGACTACGTACCTGCCTTTACTGCTGATAGCGACATATGGGCTGATAAGATGTGCAAATGGTGCCAACACGGAAGTAATGTGGCTCTTCTGGACCTACGCAAGGCTTATCTGCAGGTGCGTGTCAATCAGCAGCTGTGGCCGTTTCAGACAGTGATGGTACGAGGCCAGCGCTACTGTTTGATGCGCCTTGACTTTGGTCTCAACATAGCTCCGATGGTCATGAACGCTGTCATTAAGAACATCTTGGCTCAGGACCCAGATAACGAGCGTGCAGTGTTGCCTTACATCGATGATCTGTTGGTGAATGAGAACCTAGCCAGTGCAGAGCAGGCCGCTGCAAATTTTGCTGCTTTTAGCCTGGAATGCAAGCCGCTGAACTGTTCAGCTGATGGGGCACGACTGCTAGGGTTGCACGTGCAGTCATCAGATGGCCAGTTGAAGTGGACACGTGACAGTCCAGTCGACCCACCATCGACAAGAGTGACACATCGTGCGTGTTCGCATAGTGCAGATGGTTAGTCATGCACTTGCCAGTAGGAGGGTGGCTCCGGCCAGCAGCTGCGTGGATTAAACGTCAAGCAAATACAGTGACACAGGGCTGGGACGACATTGTGGATGACGACTCCCTGCTTCAACATATGGAGTATGTGGCAGCACGACTGGTCAGGGAAGATCCGTGTCATGGCCTCTGGTGTGTGTATGGCAACCGGGCAGCTCTGTGGACAGACGCCAGTGCTCTAGCTCCTGGAGTTGTTTTAGAGATGCCACAAGGCAGTGTAACTGAAGACGCATGCTGGCTGAGGTGGGACGACAGTTCGCACATCAACATGGCGGAGCTGGATGCAGCAGTCTGTGGAGTGAACTTGGCAACTGCTTGGGGTATAAAGAACATTGAGTTACAGACAGACACTGCCACAGTATATCGCTGGATTGACGACGCACTGACTGTTCATGCACGACTTCGAACGAAGGCTCACGGAGAGATGTTGATTCACCAACTGGTGAGTGAGTTGGGAATGACGTTGTCTGCGAGGCTTGTCCGGTCTACAGAAAATCAAGCTGATGTCCTCATACATGTCCCAGAGGAGTGGGTGAGGAATGACAGACTGGTAGCTGGCGCAGCAGCAATGGACGAACAAGACACAGCTGAGCCTAGAATTGCTGATGTCCATGTATGCGCTGGTCATCCTGGCATCCAGCGCACACTGTTTTTTGAGTGCCGAGAGATCTCTCAACTGGTGACACGGGCTGAGGTGCGTGAAATTGTGAAGCGGTGTGATGTGTGCCGAGCCATTGACCCGGCTCTGATGAAGTGGCAGCACGGGTCACTGGGTGTGACAGGAACATGGCACCATTTGGCATTAGACGTCACTCATCACAGTAGTCACGCCTATCTGACAATCATCGACTGTGAGCCATCCCGATTTTGCATATGGTAGCAGCTGTGACACCCAAATGGAGATACCATCATTCGCCAGTTAGAGCAGGTGTTGTATAAGTGAGGAGCACCTGTCGAACTGCTCTGCGATAATGACAACATCTTCCACGGGCGGCAATTCGCAGCCTTTGTCACACATTGGGGCATGTTAGTACGCTTCAGGGCGGCATATGCCCGAAGTGGCAATGGCATCATTGAACGAAACCACCCACAGTGAAGGTGATCATTGCCAGGAAACAATGCTTCATCGCTGAAGCAGTCCATCTGTATAATATCACAACCCGAGATGGAACATCAGTGACGGAAGCCCCTGCCAATGGTGTGTACAGCTACGAGGTGCGAGACTGTGTACGACCTACCCAGGAACAGCTCATCACGGACACAATGCCTGATGGTGATGAAGGCATGCGGTGTGCAGTGGTATGGTATGGTAAAGATTCCCCCTTCGTTCTTGTAGAAGGGGTTGGGCCGTATGTTAGCCCAGTCAGTGAGGTCAGGCGTTAATATGTAAGTGGTAGAGCAGCCCTTAGCAGCCCCTCAGCTGTCTTGTTTATTCTAGTTAAAGTAGAGAGATACAAACACACATTTATACATATATACATGTACACATATCCATATGTACATACACATATATACACACAAACACACACACATGTATAGATAAATATATATATATATATATATATATATATATATATATATATATATATATATATATATATATATATATATAATAACACAGGCACACCATAGGCATACACGCTAGGTGGGAGGGGGAGCAGCAAACACAACTCAAGTTAGAACTGGGAGGGAAGTCGTGGCTACAACAAAGGCTGCAGCATATCGGAGGGTAATTGTCGGTCTGGCAACTGCATGGGTTCGGGGTATATCAGCACTGGGAAGGGGATATCTTTTCCTGATCCGGGAGGTGGCCGGACATCTGAGGAGGTAGTGCAGAAGGGGGAAGGGGGTGGTTATCTGGCAGTGCTGGCACTCAGAATCAGGGTCTGCATCCTCATCTGCAATCTCAGAGAAACACTTATAACCAAGATGAAGGCAGCGCAGGCAATTAAGTGTTTTTGTGTCATACCTGGCGTTGACTGGCAGGGACTTATATTGTGTGGCCACAGCATACCATCTGGCAGAGGGGGAGCCCAGTTGTACATGATGACAATGATCTTCTTTAGTTAAAGCGGCTGCCTTATGTCCGATGGAGCGTTTGACCTGGCTTAAGCTGGTTTTATTTCAAGGTCAATATAGGGTCTATGAAGGGCGGTCTTCACTGTGTGGTCAGCCTTTTCATTCCCGATGATGACGACATAACTTGGGATCCAATTGATGGTGATCGATCCCCCTGCATTGCGGATTGCAATTTCAGTGTTGAAAATGTCATATAACTTTAGTGTTGTCATTGTGAGTGTGTCGGCAAAGTGTGTGGATGGCTGAAGCTGAGTCTGTGTGTATGATGGTGGGGGATGTAGGGGCGTGCTCTAGGACGTCAGAGAGGGCAACAGAGATAGCTGCCAGCTCAGCTTGAAGGGTGGAGGCCCCATCCTTGATGCGCAAGCCGTGGGAACGATCCCCACACACAAAGGCTGCCCCTGCCTTTGAAGACTTAACTGAGCCATCAGTGTAGTACATGGCCGAGTCAGGGACTGTGAGGGTGACGATTCGTCTGAGGCCCTCTCGATGCATCAGTTGGGTGGGGGTTTGGGCCTCGGGTGGTGAGCGGGGGATGATGAGATTTAGCAGAGGGGGGCTTCAAGGAGGCTGAGCCTGGTAGGTGGCTCCAGGTGCAGTAGAGACCTGCACGATGTAATCTGCCAGGTTGTATTCGTGAATAGCACGTGCGGCGCTGTGAACCCAGCTGTGTGACAGTAGGTCAGATTGGAGATTAACTGCTGCTATGAGTCGGGGCAGGAGTTGGAGGGGAGAGGCGTTGTGGGCTAACTTGGCTGTGAGACCAGCCACTCTAGCCCCTATGTGGAGGTGTAGTGACTCCAGGTTACACTCCAAGCGGAGGTTCCAAAGGCGTGTCCACATGGGGGCTCCAGTCATAATCCGCATAGCATGGTTTTGGATGACCTCCAGTTTGTCAAGCAGTGGAGAGTCGATAGTAGGCAGTGCTGGGGCCGCATAGTCAACCAAGGCTCTGATGGTCTGTATATAAAAGAGGCGGAAAACTTTGTAAGTTGCTCCCCTCTCCTTTCCTGCCAAGGACCTTAGTGCATTGAGGTGGAGCTTCGTTCATTTTCGGAGGTGGTTCACTTCTTGGTTAAATGAAAGTTTGGAGTTGAAGATGACTCCAAGGTACTTGTGCGTGGTGACATATTCAATTACGGAATTGGAGCTGGTCTGTAGGAGGGTTGATGAGGAAAGGGAGGGCCTTGGTCTTATGGGGGTTGATCTTAAGCCCCAGCTCTGAACATTTTCGGTGGAGTCTCGTCAGGTCCCTCTGGGCTTTAGCATGGTAGGGGCCCCCATGGACGATCAAAGTTATGTCATCTGTATAACAGAGGAGGAGAGCTCTGGGGCCTAGGTCCACTTGCAGAAGGCAGTCTATTAAAATATTGAAGAGCGTGGGGCTAAGAATGCTGCCCTGTGGGGTGCCATTCATGTGCTGGTGTTCTAAGGATGTGTGCCCCTGAAAGTGTACTGCTGCTTTCCGACCCCGGAGAAAACTCTCCAGCCAGCTTAGGAGGTGACCTTTGACCCCCCTGCTTGCCAGGGCTGCCAGGATGACCTCTGGGCATGCCAGCTCGAAAGCCTTCTCCAGGTCAATAAAGACAGCTAGGCCTCTGCCGCCAAGCAACTCAGAGAGGAACGAACTCAGGCACTCGGCTGTCCCCTTACCTCTGGTGTAGGCAAAGATGTGGCTGTGAAGGGCTGGCAGGAGCCAGTTGAGCCGCCGGAGCACCATCTTCTCAGCAGTCTTGCATAGGCAGCTGAGAAGGGAGATGGGCCTGAAGGCTGTGGGGTCAGGTGGTTTGGGGATGGGGTGAATGGTGGCAGTCTTCCACTGCTCAGGGAGTTTGCCCAGGGACCATGAATGGTTAAGTAAATCTAGGAAGGCAGACCTCGCTGTGGCACCAGCATGTGTAAGCATGGAATACATGATACCGTCTGGGTCTGGGGCACTGTCAGTGCTGATTTTGAGTGCATTATCAAGTTCGTGCATGGTAAACAACTGATCACAGTCCTCTGGGGTGGTCTTGCAGGTGTGTATCAGATCTGATCTGGCTTGGTGCAGGGCTTCCTGCTGACGTCTAGTGTCTTCAGGGAGTTGGGTGGGAGAGGTCCGCAGAGCAAATGCAGCTGCCAACCTTTCACCCTCTCCCTGTGGATCGTGGTGAGAGGGGGGATGAGGTGGGAGGGGCCTAGAGACGGTCCTCAGCTTCCTCCATATGCTCCCCAGCTTCGAATGAGCTCCTAGGGACCAACACCATTCCAACCACTTTTGCTCCTTGATGTCGGCCTTTTTGGTTATGGAATGCCTGATGACAGCTTGAAGGTGGGCTAGGCTGTCAGGTGTCGGGTTGGCTCGATGGATCTTCTTGGCCCTGTTAAGACGCCTGTTAAGTTCCTGCACTTTGTCACAATAGAACCAGTGGTCCTTGTGGAAGGCTTTTGGTGGGACAGTTTTGGGGATGGAGGAACCTGCCGCTGTGCGGAAGGCATCTGTGAGGAGGGTGGCATGTTTTTCCAGGTCGACTGGGGGGCTGAAGTTTGCTGTTTTCTCCAGTGTGGCGATGAAGTGTGGGCAGTCTGCTCTCTTGGTGTTCCACCTTTGTGGGGGCCCAGAAGGTTTAGGGAGTGGGGCCACATCAGTGATTGTGACAATGGCATGGTGGTCCGATGTGAGGGTGGGGTGCAGTTCCCAGGTGGTAAGGGTAGTTAGGCCAGAGGAGATGAAAGAGAGATCCAGCCGGCCTCCTTGTACATGTGTTGGTATGTTAGGGTCGTTAAGGAGTGCTAAATCAGGCACCTCTTCCATCATCTCAGCAATATGGCGGCCAGCGGTGTTGGTGGTGGACCTAGACCCAAGGCTGGGGTGGTGGGCATTGAGGTCACCGCCAATAAAGAGTCGTATGGTTGCGGAGAGAGTGGCAACCTCTCCAAGGTTAAGGTCGGCGTTGGGGGGGCGATAGATGTTATAAATACGTAGGTGGTTGTCCGCCAGGGTGATGTCAATTCCCTGTATTTGAACATTGTCGTCACAGTCTGGTAGGGAACTGATGGCTGTGGCAGGGATGTGGCTGCGTACTAGAATTGCACAACCCCTAGGGCCCCCTGGAGAGCTGGAGAGGAAGAAGGCAGTGAAGCCTCGCAACCTGAAAGGTTTATGAGGGTTAAGCAGTGTCTCCTGGAGGAGGAGGATGTCAAGTCGGTCCCTATGGGCTGCCTCCTCCAGCAAGGGGCCATGGGTGATGCACCTGGATATTCCATTGCAGAATATGTAATGTTGGGGTGTTGGAGGTCTGTTTGGGGTCTTTGGGAGTGAGAGGGTTGTCCCTTAGTCGTCTACTTCTGTGCGTGGTGGTATGGGGGATCGTGAGCGGGGTCTGTGTGTGGCTGTATTTGTGCGTGGTGAAGGTGTGGGGGGTTGGTGATGTGGTGTGCATGTTGGTTTGTCCGTGGTGAGGGTTTGGCTGCATGGGTTTGGCAGGGCCGTGTGAAGGTGTTCCCGGAGCCTGTGTTGAAAGAGGGATCTGCTTCTCATGTCTTCCTTGCCCCTTTGTTTGCAAAGTTGTGTGGCTCTGTTGGGACAGTGTGCCTGGGGAGGGGTGGGGGAGATGGTATGGGAGGGAGTGGGAGGGGTCATGGAAGGTGGCGGCAATGTTTTTGTCTGTGCTGGAAGGGGGCGGTGCTGATGTGTGCTGGGTTCGGCAGTTGTGTGTTCTTTCTCTAGACACTGCGCTATGGTCTTGTCGATCAGTTCGAAAACTCCCTCTGGGCGGGGGAATGGGCTTGCCTAGCATCAGTCCGATCCAGTCGGTGATGAATTCGCCAAGCTGTTGACTGAGGATGCAAAGCTCTTGCTTGCTCAGTGGATAGTACCCTTGGAGCGGTGTGGGAGCTGGTGGAGGGGTTTGGGTTGCAGCGTCTGGCTCTGTCTGAGTTTCAGTGGTTAGCACTGGTGGACGTGTGTAAGGTGAGTGAGGGACAGGGGGAAGGGATGCGGTAGGAGGGGTAGGCCGAGGTGGAGGGGTTTCAGAGGGCTTCCCGGTGCTTGGTGGCAGAGGGAGGAACTCTTCTGGGGCCAGTGGGGGCTGAGGTGTGAGGTGCGGTGCAGGCTGTTGGCCCCATACGAAGGTCCTTGGTGGTGCCGGTGCTGCAGGCACCTTTACCTGGACCCAGCGATGTTCTCTTTCCATGCCCTTCTGGACTAGGTCCTTCCTTGCAGGACAGAGTTTGTTCCATGCATGGTGGGGGCTGCTGCAGTTTGGACATTTTGTTGTCACGTTAGCTTTCAGTTTGTCTATGCACTGCTGTGTGGGATGATGGCTGCTGCACACAGCACAGGTTGGAGGGCAGGTGCATCGGGACTGGTGATGGCCGAGGCATTGGCAGTTGAAGCGGCGGAGAGGTTCTGGAGTGTAGAGGCGGATGTTGTAGGTGCCCCACGATTTCAGGTTTAGGGTAGGAGGGATGGGGCCCCTGATGGTGACAAGAACTTGCCTGGTGGGTGCTCCCCTGACCTCGCATCGTGTAGCTTCCTCTACTTGGTCGTGAGTTCTTATGACTTCTAACGGAAAATTTAGGGGATAGTGTTGAAGGACGACCTTCCTGGTGGCTAGGTTCGGGTCGAGTTTCTTTAGCTGTAAGGGCTTGCCTGCCACAGTGGAAAGGTTCTCTAAGGCATGCAGGGTAGTCTCATCAAGGGGGACCAGGATGGTGTTCAGGTTCCTGGTTGCCTCCATCCTAAACTGAAGGTGGAGTAGCTCAGTCTCAATGGCCACAACTGCTTCGTAAGGGGTCTGGAAGGCATCAGTACTGGAGATAAGGAAGGCTGAGTACCTGAAGGTAGGAGGTTGGGGTGCCCTTGTGGTGTCTGGGAGGGCTGAGATGCGTGCTATAGACCCCCACATGGGGTAACAGTGGAGTTAGAGCAGTCTGAAGCAGGGAGGGAGGTGCTTGCTCCTTCAGAGAGGTTGCCTGAACACCTTTTTTTCTTTCTATCCACCAGGGTGAAGCCATCATCAGGGTTGCTATGTTCAGGGGCTTCAGTGGCTAAGGCAGTGGCTGCATTCATCTGGGAGGAGGGGCCGGCAGGTGGAGTCAGGTTGGTGGTGTCAACGCAGGTGAGTTCAGGAACGGCAGCAGAGGCGTCTTCAGTATCCATGGCCAAGTAAAAGTCCTTCTAGATATGGTCAGGGCTAGTGAGCCGTTGTTTTCATGGCTGAGGAGCGTGGTTTATTGCTAATAGGTGGAGCTGGAGTAGCAAGGTCGCCACCAGGGTCAGAATCAGGACAAGGGTCGGGCATGTTCATGGCTTAAAAAAAAAAAAAAAAAAAGGCACTCGTCAGGAAACCTACCTATTACCCGTGGCTAAGTTACCCCGAGTATAACACCCCCCTCTCACTAATGGAGGACGAGGGGTGGGTCGTGGGTATGCCTTGGGTAACCCTTCACAGGGACCTAACCTAACCCCTAACAGAAATGCCACCCCAGACACCTCCTATAACTACCCCTACCAAAAGGTCCCCCTTGTGGATGTTCCTAAGCGAACAAACCCTCGGGGTTCAGCGTCATACTATGCCTGGGGTATCTAGTGGCAAGGCTGACAAGAGTGTATCAAAAACAAAGTCCATAAACATGCCCCAAAATGCTAAGAATGGGAAAAATCCTTTAAGAGTACATGAGACTAAGTCCCAAAACCCCCTTGTAGTGTCAGAGACAATGTCTTAGAAGGAGGCAAAAAAGGGTAAAACTGGAGAAAATTGATAAGAGGGCCAGAAACAAAGTCCCGAAAGTGGCTCCAAAACCGGAAAAATGAGCGAAAATCAACAAGAGTAAAAGAGACTAAGTCCCAACACTCAAGAGCTCTGACTACACATCTGCACATGTCGATCCTCGAATCGGTATACATTGGGTGATGCTGTTTGGATCAGGGAGCGTGGTGATCGCTGCACTTCGGTGTCGCAGCCTGGTGTCATCACTAAGGTCAACTCTCCGCAGGTGGTGGATGTTGATGGTATCCCCCGGCACGTGAGGGATGTAAGGCACCGCAGCAGCACCTCACTGGATCAGGGCAGCCAGCCGAACATGCATGAGGCTGGTACTGATCCCCCACTGTACGTCGTTGTACAATCTCAACATCCGCAATTGCACCAGCAGGCAGTGTCAGATGAGTCCCGCCCAACAACGACAGATCCAGAGGCAGTACTTCAACGAAGCACATGCATACAGTGCCCACCGCTTCGATTTGGTTATGATCTTGCAGATCAGGGTGGGGTGTAATGTCATGTTATCTATGTATTTGTCAGTGTCATGTTATCTATGTATTTGTCAATGGTATGTAGTTGTCCGTGTTATGTTACCTATGTATTTGTCAATGGTATGTATTTGTCAGTGTTATGTTACCTATGTATTTGTCAATGGTGTGTGCGTGTGTGTGTGTGCAAGGGTGTTGACCAGCTAGTTTATGCCTCTGTGACGTCAATGGTTGGGGGGGGTGCAGTTAGAGGGAGGTGAGGAGGACCGGCCAGCGCAGTTCCGGTCTAGCAGCCGTAGGAGGAGGATCACTGCCGCCTTAGTGAGACCTTCCCAGCTATGCCCGACCAGCGCTCTACTGCCACCGCCTACGACCCGTTGAGGGGGGCATCCAGCAGTAGTTCTAGACCGCCGGGAGCCACGAAGATCACAGGTGTGGTGGTGTGGTTCAACGTGAAGTCTGGGTACGGCTTCATCAAGCGCCGGGACGCCGGTGCTGATGTTTTTGTGCACAGTCTCCGGATCGTTGCACCTAACCCCTAACACTTTCGGCGCTCTCTTGGCGAGGGTGAGGCTGTGGAGTTTCGGCTCTGTCAGTCACCCAAGGGTCCCGAGGCTACGGATGTCACTGGGCCGGGAGATGCTGCTGTGCAGGGCTCTGCCCATGCACGGCGGCGCCCCACGGCCCAGAGACGCCAGTCTCGTGATCCTGGGTGTTCTGGGGAGACTAATCTCCTAGTCTCGATGTGCGTCGCTACGGCACAGGCTTTTTGTGGGGGTAATAAGGCTCTGTTGCACGTTCTCCTCCCTCAGATCTTTGAGGAGAACGGGCTACCAAGACTTGTTATCCCCCAGAGCTTTGTCGGAGATGCACATTCCGCCCCTCACCCAGATCGTCGTCCCCGGCGGCCTCCTGCGCAGCCCAAGTCCCGGCCACCTCCACCTCGGCCCCGCCGTACACCGCACAAACGGCTGTGCCTGGACGGACCCCTCAACAGGGCAACTGGCTCGTCTGTCTCTCCCCCTACCGACCCAGCACCGATCTCGGCCATGGAGCTTGACGCCATCACCACCGTTGCTGAGATCCACTCCTTGCTGTCTGCAGCCGAGGGGGAAAGGGCTGCCGTCCCCGTTTCGCCCGACCACCGCGACGTCGATGGCCCTTCCCCCCCCCGTTTTTCCACCTGCTGCTGAGGGAGTGGATCACACAACTTCCACCACCGATCCGCCGCCTGCAAGCCCCTCACCTGCCCTTGTTCTGCCATCCTCTGCTGAGTCCGACGATGCTGCATCTGCTCGTGAGCTCCTCGCCGCCAGGTTCGAACGCGGCTTAACTCTAGCTCTTAGCTGGGTCCTTCAAGACTCCCCATTAGGCGTTCCACCTCGCCTTAGGGACTCGGGGGAGCTAGAGTTGTACGAGGATATCGATCGCGACTCCGAGTACACCGACATCTCGGACTCTGATGAGCAGCCTTGAGGTGCTTTTTTGCCCAGCCGTTCTTCACCACCGACCGTCGCACCTTCCCCTGCCCCTGCCGCCTTCCCCTCGTCCTTCAGTCTGCTGTTCCCGCTCCCCCTCGTCCTTCAGCCTGCTGTTCCCGCTTTGCTCTGAATCGAGAGCTTGATTCCGACATTTCCCTGACGGGCTCTCTGTTTGCCCGTGCCCCTACATGTGCGGGGCGAATATCAACACACACACACACACCGGCCAGCGAGACCGAGGCGGGCAGACGACCTCCAGCCCTCAAGCAGTGTAGACTTGTGTATCAATTGTATGAGCTGGGCAGTGGTAATACAGGAGTGTCACGACAACATCAAGATTTGATTGTCCGCTACAGAAACGGAGAGAAGGAGACAGACAATCAAGAAATGGAGGGAGGAAACAATGCTAGAAAGAAAGAGATAAATGAATAGGAGGTAGGGAAGAAGAGATGGTGATAAGGAAATGGAGGGAGGGAGACAACAGTAGAGAGAGAGAGAGAGAGAGAGAGAGAGAGAGAGAGAGAGAGAGAGAGAGAGAGAGAGAGAGAGAGAGAGAAGAATGTAGAGGGATGGAAAGTAGGGTGGGAAGGACAAGGCTAAATCAGTGGAGGCGATGGGGAAGACAATAGTGGAAAGAGTAAGTAGAGTGTATGGGAAGTGGGGAAGAAGGATAGAAGAGAAAAGTAGAATTAACTGAGGGAGGAAAGGATAAATAGAGAGTGCAGAAAAATAAAAAGAAGTAGTGGGTTCAAAGGCAGTTATGGCGGAGTGATGGAAGGGAAGAAACAAAGAAAGAGGGAAACAGAGAGACAAACGGATACTTCTAGAGGTAGTGGCATGAGTGAAAAGGCCAGCCAAAGAGAAAAGAAGTGAAGCAGGTGTGTGAAACGAGATAAGTGGTGAGAAGAGGAGAGAAGAAGGGCAAATGAAGAGAGGAGTACTGAAGGTGGAGAATGGAGACAAGAGAGACGAAGAAAAATGAAGATGAGAGAGAAGGAGGAACAGAGAGAAGAGAAAAAGAGGAGTAAGAGAGAGGAAATGAGAAACAGAGAGAAGAAAGAGGAGAAAGCGGGTGGGAAGGACATGATAATAATAAGAAATGAAGAGAGAAGAGGGAAAAGGTGAGGGAAGAATTGTAGAGAGAAGAAGGAGGAAAGGGAAGGAAAGAAGAAAAGAAATGGGAGAGTAAAAAGGAGGAGGGAGAAAGAGATGTCGAAGATGATGAGAGAATGAGAGTGAAGAGAGGATGAGACGATCAGAAGCGGCAGGAAGAAGGGAACAAGTGGTAAAAGTGGAAAAGGAGAGAAGAGGGTCAGAGAGAAGAGAGAGAGAGAATATAAGGACTTACAAGGATAAATTAGACGGGAATAGAGAAGACGAGATGAGAAAAGAAATATGCAATAGAAAGATGTAAGGAGAAGAAAAGGGGAGAATGATAACAGAGGAAGAAGAGAGTGGAGAATATGACGAGGTAAAAAGATGAAATAAGTGAGAATCGGAAAAGTGAAGAGATGAGTGTAGATGACGAGAGAAGACAGCAAAAAAGGAAAAGAGAAGTAGGAAGAAAGGGAGATAAGGGAAGCGCAAATAAGAGAAGAGAAGAGACGGAAAAAGAAGACACAAGAACATAAGAGGAGAGAACATGAGAACTATACAGTATGGGCATAAAGGATATAAAAAGGAAAAAGAAAGGAAAGGAAAGCAAGACAAATATAAAAATGAGAGGAAAGGTGAAATAAGAGTAAGAAAGCAGATAACAGAATAGTCTAAGAGAGACTACGGCTGGAGAGATGACAAGAGATAAATGCCAAAGAAAAAGCACGGTTAGAAGATAGAGGTAGAAGGGGCTAAGTAGTGAAAAGGGTTGCAGAATAAGCCTCTCTCTCTCTCTCTCTCTCTCTCTCTCTCTCCAATCTTGTTCATTCAATCCATACATGCCACAGGAAAGGGGAGGTTAATTGAACAATCCGTACAGCCATGCTCAATTATTTCGGAATAACGGTTGTGTATGGATGCGTTGCTTCATTGTGACGAATATATATATATATATATATATATATAGATATATATATATATAGATAGATAGATATTTATATATATATATATTTCTATCTATCTATCTATCTATATATCTATCTATCTATCTATCTATCTATCTATATGTATAGAAATATAAATATATATATATACATAAATATATATATATATATATATATATAGATATATACATATTGTTACATAGCCTATGATTTCATCATGCTTTGTATAATTCTAACGTACAGTATGCTGCATGTTTGATCACGATTCGCCTCGTGGCTTCCATAGTGACAAGTTCTACCTCACTCCCCCCTTCTCCCCTTATAGTAGAGTAAGTCGTTCTTTCTGTTGTTCAAAGCAGGAGTGTCAACTCTTTGTCCCCTATGGCTTCATTTGCACGTCCTTCTTACAAGTTGCATCAAGCTCTGCCGGCCCCTATATAATGAGCTCAGTCTCTGCATTAATTGCCACTTAGATCTACTCCTTATTTTGTTCACATCTCTGTACAGTTGTTATTATTTTTGTGAGTGTTCAGGAAGTCTCCAACCATCTAGCAGCTGTGTAATTTGAGAATAAGTGTCTTTACATTTTTTCTTGTACTGTATAGCATAAAGTGTTAATTCGTAGGCCTGGTAAGGTTTTTGTGATTCATGTGGAGTTTTTTTTATGTCAGTCATTATCGATAATATTTTGTATCTGTAATAATATATCTTGCATTAACTGAGCATTATCCGGTTTTCTCATTTTATCAGGGCTGACTTAGATAAATTTACACTTGCTAATTTTCGCGTTAATAGAGGCTATTGCAGTTAACCATATATTTAACCTGTTTTTTGCCATTACATTATCCTTATGAGTCCTGCATGTTTAGTTGTTAGTTTGAGCATTAAACTTTGACTTGTAATTTTACCTAACTCTTTTGTTTTGAACCTGGGACTTTGCGGGACAGTAGTGATTTTGGTGTTCTCACTTGAAGTGTTCATTATCTATCTCTGTTCTGTAACATAAATTTGTCGACCTCTTATCAGGATATTCAGGATATTATCATAAGGATATTGCTTGATGTTTTGTGACTGTGATTTATTCATGATTTCTACTATTACTACGCTTGATGAAGCCAAAGATTTTTTTATCAAATGTGCAAACAGTGTTGGATGTGGAAAACAGAACAAAGAATGAACTTAAGCTTGTTGCTCAACAATTGGGAATTGCTGTTCGCTCTCATCATTCTAAAGATCAAATTGTTGACATAATTAATAAAAGCTTGTTTAATTTAACTCCTCCAGATGAGCAAACGCAGATTGAAATAGCTAAGTTACAGCTAGCCCTGCAGGAGGCTCGTGCTAAAGAGGCTGAGTTTCAGGCAAATGCTAGGGAGGCTGAGTTTCAGGCAAAAGCTAAGGAGGCTGAGTTTCAGGCTCGTGCTAAGGAGGCTAAGGCACAAGTTGAAATTGCTAGGATTCAGGCAGACCATGAGTATCGCATGAAACAAGGTGGAACTGGATCATCTAGCTCTGATGATTATGATGTGGTTAAAAATGTTAAACTTGTCCCTCCTTTTAATGAATCTGATTTAACAAAGTATTTTCAGTTGTTTGAGAGGGTAGCTACAGGTTTTAATTGGCCCAAAAAGTATTGGCCAATACTCCTTCAAACTGTTCTCGCCGGTAAAGCTCAAGTAACTTATGCATCTTTGCCTCAGGATCAATCTGATAATTATGATGTAGTTAAGAGCTTGATTCTTAAGGCCTATGAGCTTGTTCCTGAAGCCTATAGAGTAAAATTTAGGACAACTTATAAGCAAGATAAGCAATCCCATGTTGAGTATGCAAAAATCAAAGAAGATCTGTTAGAGCAGTGGTTAAATTCTAAGAATGTAAATTCTGATTTTGATAAATTTAAGCAGATGATTTTGCTGGAGGACTTCAAAAGGTGTATTAATAAAGATGTAAGCCTATATCTTGATGAGAGAAGAATAGATAATTTGTCTGATGCTGCAGTTTTAGTTGATGAATATGTTCTCACTCACAAGAGATATTTTAAAGAAAAAAGGAAAGCTGAGAGTAAGTACGTTGCTTCTACTCAGAGTACAGGTAACAGGAAAGAGAATAAAGATGACGTTTCTCAGGAAGTAAATACCAGCTTCACCTCTAGATTTCAGAAAAGTAAATGTACTTATTGTAGTAAGCTTGGTCATACTACGGAGAAATGTTTCAGGAGACAGCGTCATGTGAACAAAAAGGAGTCTTTAAATATTCAATCAATTGGTCTAGTGTCCACCCTTGAGAGTTCCCAGAATTCTTTAACTGAGTTAACTGAACCTGCTTTGAGGGGTAAATTAAATTCTCATGATGAAGCTCCTCTTTTGAGCAGTAACGTGGGTGACACTCTCAAGAGTTCCTGTGCTAATTTCCTGTCTGATGGTTTTCTCAGTCCACTGGACAGTAATAACAGGAAATCAGTTAAAATATATCGTGATACAGGTGCTTGCCAATCCCTTATGCTGACCAGTGTTCTAGGCTCTAATGTTAATTCCTCTGATGAAACTGTAATCTTACAAGGTGTAGGGAATAATTACTTCTCTGTCCCTCTGTGCAGAGTGAATTTAGAGTCTGGTTTTGTTAATGGTTCCGTTATGGTTGGGTTGGTTGAGGCACTCCCAATGTCAGGTGTATCTTTCTTAATTGGAAATGATATTGGTGGAAGTCAAGTGTGTCCAGCTCCTCAGTTGTCTAGTGAGCCAGTTGCTGCGGCCCAGGATTGTGATGTCCCTGATGTGTTCTCTGCATGTGCTGTCACTAGGGTTAAGTCTAAAGTTACTGGTGACTTAGAGGATAATGATGATAATGTTATCCTAGCTGACACTTTTCTTGCTCATTTGGACCACTCACCAGATGAGGCAGTACCCCGTAGTGTTGATAATTTGTCTCATCAAGAGTTGGTTGAGTTGCAGGTTGCTGACCCTGAGTTGAAAGGTCTAGCTAACTGTGCTTGCATTGAGGAAGAGTCAGCCGGTGCTTCTACTTGTTATTATATAAAGTCAGGAGTACTTATGAGGAAGTGGAGACCCCCAAAAGCATCAGCCGACTGTGAATGGGAAGTTGTACATCAAGTTGTCATCCCTCGTATTTGTAGGCAGGATATCATTAGAGTGGCTCATGATTCCAGTTTGGCAGGACACCTTGGAGTGAGGAAGACTGTGGCACGCATTTTGAAACACTTCTACTGGCCAGGTATCTTCAGGGATGTTTCCTGGTATTGTAAGTCTTGTCACACCTGTCAAGTTGTGGGGAAGTGTAATCAGCCCGAAAAGATTGCACCTCTAGTTCCCATTCCTCCTTTTGAGGCGCCATTCACCCGTGTGTTGGTGGATATTGTGGGCCCTCTTCCTAAGACTTCTTCAGGATTTTCTTATGTGTTGACCCTGATTGATATGGCTACTCGTTATCCTGAAGCCATTCCACTTAGAAATATCTCAGCAAAGAACGTGGTTAAGGAAATGCTAGGGTTCTTCACAAAGTTTGGTCTGCCCAAGGAGGTACAGTCAGACCGGGGAAGTAATTTCATGTCAAATGTTTTCAAGCAGTCTCTGAAAGAGTTGGGCATCAACCAGATCACGTCTTCAGCTTACCATCCCCAGACCCAAGGAGCGTTGGAGAGATATCATCAAACACACAAATCGATGCTCAAGAAATACTGTGTGGAACATCAGAAAGACTGGGATAAAGGTCTTCCATTCGTTGTATTTGCCGCAAGAGAATCTCCAAATGAATCACTGGGCTTCTCACCTTTTGGACTACTGTTTGGCCATGAAGTAAGAGGACCCCTTAAGTTACTCAAGGTATGCTGGCTGTCGGAGGAAGATGACGTCAACCTGCTGGAGTAACTTATAACCTTGCTTTACAGCTGGCGAGAGAGAATTTAGGAGCTGCTCAGGAGAAGATGAAGATTAGGTATGATAAGAAGTCCAGGTTACGCCACTTTCAGCCAGGAGATCAGGTTTTGATTCTGCTACCAGTGCATGGGCAACCTCTTCAAGCCAAGTTTAGTGGTCCTTATTTCGTGGAGAAGAAACTCAGTGATGTCAACTACGTCATCACCACACCAGATCGTATAAAGAACAAGCAACTTTGTCACATCAACATGCTAAAGTTATATCACAGGTGGGACGAAAATAACCCAGTCTGCACTGTAGCTGTTCCACCCGAGTCTGCAAGTGAAGTTCTCCCATGCAGCATGAGCCTGAGTAATAGTTTGGGGAAGAATCCTGATATCATGAATGATCTCCAGACTAAGCTTTCTCATCTAGCTCCCGAGGAAAGGCAGGAGTTTTCGGCATTACTGCAGGAGTACCCGCAAGTGTTCCGTGCCACTCCAGGAAGAACCACTGTGTTGATGCATGATGTCGATGTTGGAGATGCAAAGCCAATTAAACTGCCTCCTTACCGTGTGAACCCAGTGAAAGTTCCTCTCATCCAGAAGGAGCTTGGCTACCTGTTGGACCACAAGATGATTGAGCCCTGTCAGAGCGAGTGGAGTTCTCCTGTCATTCTAGACCCTAAGCCAGGTGGGTCACAGCGGCTTTGCATCGACTACAGACGTGTTAATCAGATAACCAAACAGACACTTACCCTCTCCCTCCCGTGGAAGATTGCATAGACAAGATCGGAAAGGCTAGGTACATAAGTAAGTTTGATTTGTTAAAGGGATACTGGCAAGTACCTATGACTGAACGTGCTAGGGAGATCTCATGTTTTGTAACACTACGAAAGACTTTTGCATGTTCTGTAATGCCATATGGTATGAAGAATGCACCAGCCACATTTCAGAAGCTCATGAATGTTGTAACAGAGGGTTTGGCAGGGTGTGTTGTTTATATTGATGATGTATTAATCTTCAGTGACAACTGGAAAGATCACCTATGCTATGTCAGTAAATTTCTTGAGCGTTTGGTTCAGGCTAATCTTGTAGCTAATTTGTCAAAGTGTGAGTTTGGTCAAGCTAAAGTTCAGTACCTTGGGTATGTAATTGGTGATGGACACGTTGCACCACCAGGAGCTAAGGTTCAGGTTATAAGTGATCTTCCCAGACCTAAAAGTAGGAAAGAGCTACAAAGATTTTTGGGAATGGTAGGTTATTACAGGAGATTTGTTCTTAACTTTTCAATTCTTGTATCACCACTTACAAACCTACTGAAAAAGGGAGTTAAATTTGTCTGGACCGATAACTGTGAATCCTCTTTCAGCAAACTTAAAGCTATCCTATTAAGTCAGCCAGTGCTCGCTACTCCAAATTTTGCTAAGCCTTTTAAGATGGCTGTTGACGCAAGTGATACAGGAGCTGAGGCTGTTTTGCTGCAAGAGGATGATCAGGGTATTGAACACCCTGTATCTTATTACAGTAAGAAGTTCACTCCACCTCAAAAGAACTACTCAACTATTGAGAAAGAGCTTTTGGCCTTGATTTTGGGTTTACAGCATTTTTCATTTTATTTGTGTTCTAGTTTTGACCCCATAGTCATTTATACCGATCACCACCCACTGAAATTCCTTAGTAAGTTTAAAGATAAAAATCAGAGATTGACAAGATGGAGTCTACTTCTTCAGGAGTATTCATTAGACATACAGCATGTCAAGGGGAAAGAAAATGTTATTGCAGATTGCTTATCTAGACTTTAGACAGATTGTTTTAGAGTAATAAGAAATTTCCTTTGTAATTTTTTTTTTTTTTTTTTTTTTGTAGGGAGGTGTTACATAGCCTATGATTTCATCATACTTTGTATAATTCTAACGTACAGTGTGCTGCATGTTTGATCACGATTCGCCTCGTGGTTTCCATAGTGACAAGTTCTACCTCACTCCCCCCTTCTCCCCTTATAGTAGAGTAAGTCGTTCTTTCTGTTGTTCAAAGCAGGAGTGTCAACTCTTTGTCCCCTATGGCTTCATTTGCACGTCCTTCTTACAAGTTGTATCAAGCTCTGCCGGCCCCTATATAATGAGCTCAGTCTCTGCATTAATTGCCACTTAGATCTACTCCTCATTTTGTTCACATCTCTGTACAGTTGTTATTATTTTTGTGAGTGCTCAGGAAATCTCCAACCATCTAGCAGCTGTGTAATTTGAGTATAAGTGTTATTACATTTTTTCTTGTACTGTATAGCATAAGGTGTTAATTCGTAGGCCTGGTAAGGTTTTTGTGATTCATGTGGAGTTTTTTTTATGTCAGTCATTATTGATAATATTTTGTATCTGTAATAATATATCTTGCATTAACTAAGCATTATCCGGTTTTCTCATTTTATCAGGGCTGACTTAGATAAATTTACACTTGCTAATTTCGTGTTAATAGAGGCTATTGCAGTTAACCATATATTTAACCTGTTTTTTTGCCATTACATTATCCTTATGAGTCCTGAATGTTTAGTTGTTAGTTTGAGCATTAAACTTTGACTTGTAATTTTACCTAACTCTTTTGTTTTGAACCTGGAACTTTGCGGGACAGTAGTGATTTTGGTGTTCTCACTTGAAGTGTTCATTATCTATCTCTGTTCCGTAAATATATATATATATATATATATATATATATATATATATATATATATATATATATATATATATATATATATACAGTAACCTCCAATATCCGGATCAATAGAGCCATAGGCAGGTCCGGATAGTGGTCCTGTCCGGATATTGGGCCCCAGCTTATGGACTAGTACTTACGGACCCTAACTCTGAAAAACACCTATACAACTCCCTCTGGACATGCATAGCACCTATTTAAGACCCAAATCACACCAATAAGGGACATAAAAGACTGAAATAAATGCAAAAGAACCATAAAATGAGGTTTTAGAGGTGAGTTTATACAATATTAAACATTCTGGATACTTACAAGTCCCTTGGTCTTGGACTGGTTTGAACCGCCAGTTTGCAGTCCACAGTTAATCCTCTGCACTCTAAATTCTAATTTCTTAACACTGCACAACACTGTAAATTCCTGTGTGTTCTAGTGGCAAGGTATTGCAGTTTATTCACTGTTTATTCACAAAAAACAAGCACCTGTGGCTTGCACTGTTATGAGTATCTGCTCTCCATCGGAGTTAAGCTGTGACTGTTGATGTTGGTGGGGTAACAGAGTTGCCAGATCGCAACAGCCACATTACCAATCTCCTCAACTTTCATTGTCAAATATAACTTTTCATTACCAAATTCGTAAAGCTAGCATATATTCTTCACTAATTATAT
This sequence comes from Coenobita brevimanus, assembly GCF_032717465.1. Lineage (NCBI taxonomy): Eukaryota > Metazoa > Arthropoda > Malacostraca > Decapoda > Coenobitidae > Coenobita > Coenobita brevimanus. The sequence goes on along the minus strand of NC_136957.1, from coordinate 26,311,925 downwards.
ATACAAGTGGAAATACATGTAATCACTCTCCTTATAACTAACACCATGTTGATTATTTTCACTCTATGTAGGGTAGCAGATTAATCAGAGAGAGCAAACAATCCACCATCTCCATCCTGTGTATCCTCATACATGTGAAAAATCCATTTGGTAATGCATTATTCTAATGCATTACCAAACGAATTTTTCATTACCAAATTGGCCCACACTTGGTAATGAAAAATACCAAATGGCAACCTGACAGGGGAGGGGGAGGGGAGGAAGGAAGGGGTGAAGGGACCATGGTGTAACAGCTGTTTGGCGCCAGGCGGGAATTTCAAATTATGGGAGGGAAAAGTCAGATTTTTTCGAATTTTTTGCAGTTTTTGGCCCATTTTGGGAATATTGGATCCCAGGAGGATTATGTCCGGTTAGTGGGGATGTTCGGATATTGGGCGTTCGGATATTAGAGGGATTACTGTATATATATATATATCATTGGATCCTATGGGTGCTGGGTGAGGCATGGCAATGGGTGGGTATATATTATATATATATATATATATATATATATATATATATATATATATATATATATATATATAGAGTATGTGTGTGTGTGTGTGTGTGTGTGTGTGTATTAGCACTACTTGACAAATTTCAATTTTGTATCTACTTCAGAAATGACAATGTGTGATCTGTGGTAAACTGACTGCGCTGATTACAAATATGTTTTTACTTTTTCTCTATCACACATAGAGTTTCTGAAAATTTGCCTTGAAAATTTTCTTCCACTAGTCAGAAATCAGCATGCTTCTATCGTCTCGTTATCCCGGGAGTATTTTTTTTTTTTAACAGATAAATATTATTTGGGATGTGAAAGTAACATGCAAGAAACACAATCAAGTGTATCGTTCCACGGTTGTATGTAAATATCGCTGTGAATACAGGTGCTCATAGTACGTTTTTTTATTATTTCTTGTTGTGCTCTGCATCGGTTTCCCGTGTCAGCATCCAACAGTAGTCCGCCATCATACCAGCACCAATTCTACCTTGGTATCTTTGTCCATTACTGCAAAATTCTGGTGAAAACGTTCACTCTGTTAGTCACTGACATCACACAAGGTTGTTGGAAGAAACCCGAGATGTGAGTAAAGCACACGGATTTTAAGGGATGTGCAGCATCCAGGTCCATGGAACCCAACCAGGAGCTCTTCAGTGATTTCCATATATTCTTCAGGGCGATGGCTGCTCAGAAAACTAGCACAAATTTTCTTAAAAGACCTCCAAGTCCTATGTTCGTCTGCCTCGAGAGTTGACGCAGACTGATTGTCTTTCATCAGGCTACAATTTTGTGGGCCAACAAAAATATCTTCCTTCAATTTGGCGTCACTAATCGTAGACAAGACTTTCCTCAAGTGTGAAGCCTGCACCTGTCTTATCCAAGGCTTTGGCGAAGTTTTTCATCAAGTCTAAGTTGACATGAAGAGGTGGAATTACAATATTATCCGCTTGGACGAGTGGTTCGTTCCTCCGGCTTCAGAGGAACTTCGGGGAGGCCATTTACACTGGACGTAGTGCTGCTGCACATCACGGCTGTCGCATAAACACAGGAAGCAACTGTATTTCATGAAACCTCCTTGTAGTCCTAGCAGCATGACTACCACTTTCAAATCGCTGCAGATTTTCCATTGGAAGTTGTTGTACTCAGTCTAAACGAGGAGTTTTTGCATCGATTCGTACGTTTCCTTTTTTTTTTTTTTTTTTTTTTTTTGGTGCTAAAACAAGTGGTATACTGGGTAACATGTTCCCAATTTGGGGGAGAACAGCCTTCAGACCTAATTTGCTGGAGTATATAAAAGTCAACATTCGCCAGGATCATGAATCGTTCCCAACGCTTCAAACAGACAGTCGATATTGCTACAGTAGCATACTGCTTCATTTGACATGAGAAAAAAGGTTCTAAATTTTGCTGCTGCTTCCTTAAACTTGTCACCTTTGAGTCTGGATGCAACAAGTTCCATTCGTGCAATCTCAAAGCAAATAGTTCTGACTGCAGTTTTGATAAATTTAGGTCACGTTGAAGATCGTTAGGCTCGCCTACGGGACTAGATGGGGTACTTTGCCAGATGGCTGACACATAAAGTCAGAATCAGGGGCAGCTGATCCAGATGCCTCTTCATCTTCATCCTCATCTGAAGTCTGGAATACACACTTATTTGATGATGGCTTTAGAATGGGAAGGTCCTAGGTGTGATCGACTTGTCTCATTGCTGACGGTAAATTTGGATAAACAATGCTGTGTTTGTTTTTTGAAGAAAATTCCACAGGCTTTGCTATGCAAAAGTAGCAATCTGTTCTGGAGTCACTAGGTCCACACCATGGGAACTGCAAAAGGCATTCCTGTTTTCCTTCTTGCTAGCCATTAACGAAGACAGTAGGAACACGTCACGCAGCAGATTTGAGGTGCCCATCATTTGTCTTGGTGGCCAATCTTAACGCCAAAATAATGTAGATAAGTTGTCTTTGCAAGGGACGTGATCTTCCGTTTCTGCTTCTTTGAAGTGAAACTTCTGCATACATATATATATATATATATATATATATATATCCATCCATCATCCAATCCTACGTTGTCCCATGAGGAGCGTAGAAGCCCGGGGCTAGGCAGTTGGTCCTGACATTTTAGATGAGTGACCAACCTCACTCATCCTTGAGTGGCATTATGTGAGCAATAAACTCCAATCACCCCTTGGATATAAACCTACACAGGCTCAATCCGATTGGAGCGCCTTAACTATCTACTAAATCTCCAGGCACCATACTTTGGTTACATGGTTACCACCCAGCGTATTAAATGGTTTCCCGGTGTACAGGAAACCATTTGGCTTGTCACTAAGTGTAGAGTCACCCACAGGCAGAAGGAAGAGGAAAGAATGAAGGAATGAAAGACAGAAGAGGGAGTTAAAACTCACCCGCAGGCAGAAAGACGAGGTGCAGAAGAAGATGGAAGGAAAGAAGGATGGAGGAGAGGATAGGGCAGACACCCGAGAGCAGCACTACATTGAGTTAGTGGATGGCGAGTGCGCCCACATAACAAAATATATATATATATATATATATATATATATATATATATATATATATATATAGAGAGAGAGAGAGAGAGAGAGAGAGAGAGAGAGAGAGAATGTATTTATTTATTTATTTATCTATATCTATATATATATATATATATATATATATATATATATATAATATTATATATATATATAATATTATATACATATATATATATATATATATATATATATATATATGTGTGTGTGTGTGTGTGTGTAATTCACCGGTTCGGTCAGGATCACTTGATGGTCGTGATGGTCAGCTTTTACCCTCCCGGAAGGGAGCTGAGAGCTCATATAGGCCTATCTAAGGGCAAGGCTGTGACCTTCACACACGCGCACACCCGTCCCCTTGCTCCAGGGGGACAGTAACCAC